>NC_133666.1:86234086-86478081 GCF_037893015.1 Macrotis lagotis
GAATTAATAATCCATGTTGCCTAAATTGCAGATTTTAAGAGAGAATTTCTGATTTTTCCCCCATTTTACAACTGAAAAAAATAATAGAAGTGAAATGTCGGATGGCTAGAAGTCGCTTCCCTTGGCAAGGGAAACTCTAGTATTAGGAAATAGCAAAGATACCTAACACTACAAACCAGAACAGCAAATAAAGACAGGTACCTGAAAAGATGGACACAAACAAAAGGATGTTAACCAAAGTCTCACATATCGGGGTGTCAAAAGAACAATCCCTAAAACAAAAGACACAGACAACATAAGGAGAACCCCTGATTTGCTATCACCCTAAAGGGCCTCAAACTAACGCAAATATACTGCCGAAAAAATTCATACTTTAGAGGGATGCCTGAGGTCATAAATAATTAAACCAAAAAAGACACAGCCATAAGTAGAGGACACTCCAAATACATTTTCACTTTAGAGGTACAATCCAGGCTGGTTCAACACTCCAAGTCCAAAAGTAAGAAAATTCCTATCCCCCAAAAGAGGCAAGAATTTCCATTACCTCCAAGGTAAATTTCAGAGAATATTTTAAACTTCAAACAAAACAGTTTCAAAAATAAAGCAATTGAGTTGAAAAAAAATGATAGACTAACTTTATTTCAGGGCCAGTTATGACTAGGTTCAAAATCTGTCTAGCTTCTTTTAGGGGATCCCATTTCCCGCATTGTTTAAAAAGCAGTCTACCTACTTTCTAAGTCAAAATTGCCTAATCTCACATCTGTCAACTAAGACACTGATTCTGAATAGATCTGGGATTTGAGAAGTTACAAACATCATTTCTTGCAAGGAGCATGTCTGAGTGGAGGTCTTTCCCTTCTCAAAATTTTTGTCCATTTTTGCATGTCATGGCACAAAACTGTGAACCCTAAAAGCTGTAAACATTAAAAATATTGAATTAAAATAAAATTACAGGAATTATAGGTTAGACATGAAGTTTTATTCTCTGAGATTTACTATTAACCCATAGTATAGGTGGTGGCCATTCTGGTAAAGACCGCAACAAGCAGAGGAAAATCATAATATTTATACAGCAACAAGGAGAGGGGGACAGAATGTACATAAAAAGAGTAGACAAAAATGAAAACTTCCCTGGAGACCATCCTAGTAAGTTGATCATCCTTATACAATACCATCTGATTTTCATCTCTCCTTAAGGGCAGAGCAAGTGTTACAGTACCATGATCATTCTCTTTCTCAATATGTGATTAAATACATAGGAAGAGATAAGAAGTCATTGACTTTGTACCTACTGACAAAAGGTGACTGCAGTAAGGTAAAAGTTGAATACTGTCTAAAGAAATGATCTTTTTACCAGGAATATAGTTTATTAAAACTAATTATTGATATTATTATTATGATTGCACTTTGAAGAAAGTACCTTAGAAATTTGAATGTTTGGGTTTCTAGATATCCTGAAAGCAAACTAATTGGTGGTAGTCTAGAGATTAGAAAACAGGGCTTCCTAGCATTTATGTAAGTCCCATCATTGACTAGAACACTAAGGAATGAATTTAGAAGTCAGAATATTTGAACAGGTCTTTTATTTGTAGTCTAGAATGTCTGATCTTGAAAATATATAATCCTGAATTGATTATTAATAATAGTAATAGAAATAATAATAATAATAATCCTAAACTAGACAATCCTGGAATTCTGGGATGGATGAATATAAAGTTGATTTTTTAGATTTTTGCAAGTCAATGGGGTTAAGTGACTTGCCCAAGGCCACACAGCTAGGTAATTTTTAAGTGTCTGAGGTTGGATTTGAACTCATGTATTCCTGTCTCCAGGGCCAGTGGTCTATCCACTGCGACACCTAGCCGCCTCTAAGGTTGATTTTTTAAACATCATTTCTTGA
Source organism: Macrotis lagotis (assembly GCF_037893015.1). Taxonomy (NCBI): domain Eukaryota; kingdom Metazoa; phylum Chordata; class Mammalia; order Peramelemorphia; family Peramelidae; genus Macrotis; species Macrotis lagotis. The sequence goes on from NC_133666.1 coordinate 86,235,987, forward strand.
TTGCATAAAATGCCTATTAACATCAGGGATATCTAAGAAAAACCCAACAATAAAACATATAAAACTAGGTCTAATCCTGAGAAAATTGGAGATGTTCAGAAGTTAAAGAGGAAAATACTCTAAAGAAATGAAGTTGGAGAAGAGACATTTTTAGGTCTGGTAGGTCCATGAAGAAGAGGAGAAATTGAAGAGAGGCTGTAGAAGAAAGCATGCAAGACAGGACACCAAATTTTAGGACTGGAGTATTACCCAGTTTTCCAGATGCCAGAACTGTGAGGGCTTTGAGAATAAAATAATCTCCTGAGAAATGGAGTGTTAAATGTATAAAATGTTCAAAAATCCATTACTTTAAAGATATTATGAATATTCTTTGCTTGAAGTTAAATAATGTGTCACATGCTAAGCACATAGAAAAGAAATTAGTTTGATTTAAAAATTTGTGTGTGATAAGAGCCTTTTAAATGATCCAGTAAAAAAAAAAAAAAAAAGCAAAAACTTCTTTCTAGATCTTAGGAGTTTCTGACTTTAGAATCCGAAATCCCAGTCACTTGGCACTTTGACTGTTGTCCCAGGACCTGACAAACATCTATGTCGTTGGGATCCTGGAGCTGAGAAGACTTAATTTTCTTAGCTAGGGCACAGGCCTTGCTTTAGAAGATCCAGATCTGGAGTGAAAACCTTAGATAATATGTGAGATAACTCGTGCTTCTTTAATTGTACTAGCTCAAAAAATGAATATAGTGTTATCAGGTGACAGACTGCCGAATCTGACAGTCCAGGGTTGTCAGGGCCTGGAGAAGAAAGAAGGACACATGGATGGATTCTGGGACAGGACATTTTCAAAAACAGGAGAATTTGAGCACAGAGAGTGAGTGTGTAAGACCTGGGAATTGCCATGGAGATGAAAATGAGAGTGCTAGCAGTGTAAATAGAAGAGGGGGAGGTCGGAGAAAAAGAGCTCTTGAGGCAGAAAATGTTAGATTTTGCAGTGTCCTGGGAAACAGGATCTGGTATAGGTGGGAGGATTAAGAGAATAGACAATAGACATCATCAGAAGTTTCCAGTAGAAGCTTTCACAAACAGCAAGGATTTATTTTTATTCATATGTATACATATATACATATATATATATATATATATATATATAAAGAGAGAGAGTTATATACAGTGTATATATTAATATCTTGAATATATATGTATCTATGCATATACATACATATATGTATATGTATACCTACACATGTCTAGATCTATATATACAAGTGTATGTGTATATATACAGTATGTATTTATATTTGTTTGTATTTTTATGAGTGTATCTATCCATCTATATCTATAGATATACTGTGTGGATCCATATACTGGTCATATTTTACTAATTTAAAAAATAAGAAGGCAGATTTTTTATGTAGGAGATCATTTAATTATTACAATATAATATTAATTGGGCATTAGTAATGTATAAGAAATATAAATAGAAAGACTATAACAAAAACAAAACCAAAAAGTCCTTCTATCTTCAACCTGATTTTGTAAATAATTTAATTAGATTACTTTCAATGTTTTGTATAGCCATTCTTCCACCCGCCAAATTCATAAACTCTATGCAGACAGGAAAACAAATGTAGTTCCATATATTTCTTTCTTTAACAAGGTCTGTAAGTCTGTTGTTTCTATAACTATTAATAAAATTGAAATTCTAGAATTTTTTGACAGGAAACCATGGTTTGAAGTATAAAGAGAATGACCTGAAGTATAATGAGAAATGATTCCTATTTTGAAATCATCACATTTTTAAGACTCATGTATATTGCAATCATAATTGAATTTAGAAAAAATGAAAAAAATATCTCAATCCAATTTAGCCTAATATGACTTTAGGAACAAAAATGTCGTGTCTTAGATGGTCTTGAGATCCATAAAATTTGAAACTTCCTGATATGCTTCAAATAAAAATATTGGAAGTTGTTGATAATGTGAATATAAAATGTCTGATCAAGAAGATGAGTCCTGCACTGGCCCTAAAGTCACAAGGATCTGAGTTCAAATGAGACCTAAGACACTTGCTGTGGGTTCCTGAGGATGTCACATAACATTGATAGTCACTCCTCCCCCTGAAAAAAAGCTGAAAGATATTAAAGACTGAGAATGAAATTTATAATGGGATATAACATCCATAATATTATATATGTGTATATATATATATATTTATATATATATAAATATATAAAATATATATATATAAATATATAAAATGGGATTTTAGTAGAGAGAATAACAGACTTGGGAGTAGCCATTGAGAAGAGAAGAAAAGTAGGATCACTTGGAAAAAGTTAGATAAGAGTCGGTAGAACATAAAAGGTCAGATCTGGAGTGTCTTTAAAACTTCTATATACCAAACATGAAAGTGTCCTGAGAACATTAATCATATGACCCACAAGAGACCTTAGAATGGAAAATATAATGAATTCCAGGATTTCTGTTCTTACACACTCCTGGTTAAAATATTGGTCATTGAAGAAGCAAGGATAATTTAGATTTTTCATAGATCAATTTTTCATTCTGATTAAATGTATTTAGTGTTTAAAAGACAATTTTGCATCATTAATCATAATGCAAATGGATATTATGAAAGTTCTGTCTATTGTTGGATTGCTTCAGATATTCCCCAAACGCCCCAACAACCATAAAATCTTGCAGATGAAAACAAAAACAACCCCATGCTCTTTCTTCTTTGATAAAGACTGTTGCTGATATTGTAATTCATTCTGCTGAAGGTAAGGTCTTATAAAAGTGTGCTATAATGTAAACTAATAAAGAATAAAACTTCTATTTAAAAATCAGGATAGCCATAATGTCCTGTGCATTGCAATAACAATGATAACACTTCTTTTAAAAATTTAAAAAACTAATGAATCATTGGACAGTAAAGACTTAGAACAGAAAATACCAAGAATTGGCAGGTCCTTAGGACACTGACTATTTGAGCTTCCACTCAATATTTCATGGATGTATGTTGGAGGTGAATGAGAGTTTAGACTCTAGAATTTTCTTGCTCAGGATCAAGTTTTAATTCTGGGAGTCCTGATTTTCAGTGGAAAGTAATGCCAAAGGATTAGATCAGAAAGACTCTTAGAACTCATAATATCTGCTCTAGAAAGAAATACTGACCTCAGAATCCTAAAGCAGTTGAGGTATAGAAGGCAGAAACTGAGTGTTGGGATTTGCTAGAACAGAAAGAGAAGGAGTTGTTCTGGTCCTGAAAAGGAAAATGGTCAGAAGCAGTGAGATGTGATCACATAGAATGATAACACTTGGACAAGTCATGGAGAAGAGAATGACAGAAGTAGGAGAACATGGAGAAGGAAAGATATCACAAAAGGGGAGATTTCTTAGAATAACAAGGTTCAGAATTTAGAGTATACTAGGAACCATTGTATAACATAACTGGGAAGGCTATGTAATAGGCCTGAGAGTGGAAAATCTCATCCATGCTAAGGATTGATTTCATCTCTTGTCTTAATCTACTGGACAGCAAGGATATCAAATCATTTAATACTGAAAGAAATTGATTCAGACTATTCACTATAAGGTCACATACTGAAACTGTGGTCTTTAATACTTTGGACAAACAATGTGAAGACCCTGATACTGGGAAAGATTGAAGGCAAAACAAAAGAAGATGGCAGAGGAAGAGATGGATAGGTAGTGTCCTGGGACCAAAGAACATAATTTGAATAGACTTTGAGGGAAAGTTGAAGATAGAAAGAAAGGGCCTGTGAAATGCTCAGCTCCATGTTACCAAGAATAGTCAGACTTGAATGAATAACTGAACAAAATCAAATATTCTAAGTGAACTCAAATATCAGTCATTTCTACTTAATTAAACAATAGAAGAATGTACAATGATTCTAATATGAATGATGTATCAATTATACATTAAAGAAATAAAAAGCTAGACACAAACACACATTAATATATATATATATATGAAAAACTGCCAAAATGTTTTGTTGAGAATATTGCGTATTTTCTGCCCACTCAAAACAAAACAAAAGAAAAAACAACAAAATCCCACAAAATTTGGATGTGAACAAGTGTAGTTGCAAGTATTCATTTCTTTAATAAAGATATTTTTATAATAAAAATAGTGCTATTGATAGAAAGAATGCTGAGGAAAACTTTCATTTTGAAAGCATTTGGATCTGTATGATCACCTACTTTGTGAGAATAATTGAATTTCAATCCAATTAAGCATGATATAGCTTTAAAACAAAAATTTCTTATCTTTGATGTTCCCTACAATTCTAATTGTGTAGACTTCTAAGTATCTTCCAGGTAGAAATGCTGGAAGAAGTAGAGTGCAGAGATACAGAATGCTGCAGTTGCATTCAAATTGTGGATCTGAACATACCAATGGGGAGTGGAAACTGAAGTCAGAAAATGTGATCATTGAGGGCACATGCACCCAATGATTTGTGTTCCTATTGGAAATTTTGAATCCCAAATACTCAGTTTCACTTGACTATGAAATCTATCATTTACTTTTGAGATGAACTAGAAGTGGCAGATTTTCATTGACTGAGAAATGACATTGTCAAAAACAGATGGATTTTTAATACAGAGCCTGGTGAAGCATTGACAAAAAAGTAAGCAGGTAGGAGAATCCTTTGAAATAGAAACATTAGAGCAAAGAGTACCTGATACTTAAAAGGGCAGATCTAGTAAGTCCTGAAAATCACCAGGTTTGATTGCTAGACAGTCTCTAAGAACCTAAATGATTAATTCTTAATGGAACGTGAAATGAGAAATATGAATGGCAAGGATGTGTTCTCAGATATATTTATACTTGGTTCAGACATACAAATATAATGATGTTTTCAAAATAAATTCAATTACAACTAAAGATTAATTGGAATTATTATTTTTTATTATTCTTTCATTTAGAGGATGCTATTCCACTTAACGAAATAAACTTCCATAAAAGTTTCACTACAAAACTGAATTCACTGAAAATAGTCAGATAAAGTTGAGCTTGCAACATATATATTTGATAATTATTACAGAGCAAAGAGTGCCCAGCAAGTGATATACAAATAAAACAGTTTTAACCTTCTGTTGTTAATAAAAAAAATATCTCAAACATCCTTAATTAAAACTGAATTTTTCTCCTCAAAATATTTCTAAATATACCATAAACTATCCTTCTTCTAATATACTCAGATGACTTACATTCCTTTCCTTAAAGCAGCTCAAAATTTTCTTACATGATCCCTTAGTATTAAAAGGAATTCTCATAGGAACAAATAACTGACAATAGATGCCAAGACTTTACAGCATTAACCTATTTGGCTATTAGAATACAGATAACTGTAGACCAAATGACCTAAAATTTCTATACCTGCTTTTCATATTAATTAATTGACTTGAATGAAGCAGCTTACTATAAAGATCTGGGACATCAAAGGAAAAAAAAAATGTGTGTGTGTGTGTGTGTGTGTGTGTGTGTGTGTGTGTGTGTGTGTTTAAATGTCTGTTTCCAGGCAGAGGTCATTGGGTTGCCAAATGCCTCAAGCCAGTCTTTAAATTGGCCAGGTGAGACATTTTCCAAATTATCGCATTTGGAAAACCGAGTCTGAATGAATCCAACCTCAGATCACACTGAAAAGCCATCCTTTCAACTTTTTTTTCCCAATGAGCCTGTCACCTGTAAAGTTGAAACTCCCATTGGGTTTTATGGCTTCAAAGGAACATTGGCCCAACAACATTTTCGTTTGCTCATCACACCTGAAGTTAGACACAGAATAATATCAATTCAATATTCCTATAAAATCTTAAATAGCAAAACCCCAATAATCAGTATTTCAATTGAGTTTAGTTAGGAAGGATTAAATATCAATTATACTCTCACATCAAAAATGGCAAGAGATTACCACAGAAAATTCTCAAATTACTTTATCCATGCTGCATCGGTGCTTTTGCTTCAAACAACAGAAGATTTAAGATATTTAACTACAGTATTCCCAATTTACATATAGAAACAGAATCTATAAGAACAAATTTTTATATTTATATCCTCACTTAATTATCCCCATCCAATAAACATGACCAATACCATTGCTTCCAGAATCCTTTAAGACAATTAGAAAATATGTAGATGGCTCTCAAATAGTTTGTATATAGTTATACAAGTGTTCTTAAATTCCAGATAGAAAGCACCTAAAATATACTAGATTTCAAAGAAAATGATGCATGAATTATTAACCTTCATTAAACATAAAATTTCCATGCTGAAATCTTATTTCCTTAAATTAGCAAAACAAAACAACAAAAGGTTTCTTAACATTAAACAATCTTAATGAATTTTACATTTTTAAACGCTTCTTTACTTTTCTTCCAAATAAACTCCTATTTAAAAAAAGAAAATGAGATTCTTCAAGAACTTAATCTTATGCATATGATAATTTCAAAACATTAATGTAACTCTTAGTCATGCCATGGAATGGTAAAGTATTTAGATCAAAATAGCAAAGTCCTTTCTACTTGGGCTTATTAAAAGAATTTTAAATGCTTTTAATATTAATTCAGTGTCTAATTGATTCAATTCATTACATTATTATTAAGAATTAGTAGGCTCTACTACATAAATGCTTTTACAAAGCATTTCTCTTCTTAGAGTATTTCTTTGTTAAAAACAATAAATATTCCTGATGTCAAAAGGTTGATCACAAAACTTTTACCATGACATTAGTTGGAAACTTATAGGATAATATGTCTCCTAGTTATTCAAACTTACAATATAAATAAATCTGGAATTTCATAAAAAAATCCCCTAAATCTCTTCACATACAATAAATCCCAAATACACAGAACTTCTAAGTACCACCTTTCTTGTACTCAAGGGTATTTACAAAAGGGAGGGATCTATTAGTATAAGACATGGAGAAATATACTTAACTAAAGTAATCTTACAAACAACTTTAAGTCAAATTCCTTTCAAATATTGGCTTTAAAAAATGACATTAGAGGGGTGGCTAGGTGGCACAGTGGATAGAGCACTGGCCTTGAAGTCAGGAATACCTGAGTTCAAATCCGACTTCAGACACTTAATAATTACCTAGCCCTGTGGCCTTGGCAAGGCACTTAACCCCATTGTCTTGAAAAAAATCTAAAAAAAGATGACATGACAGGGAAGCTAGGTGGTGCAGTGGATAGAGCACTTGCAGTGGAGTCAGGAAGACCTGAGTTCAAATTTGACCTGAGACACTTAATAGTTACCTAGCTATGTGACCTTGGGTAAGTCACTTAACCCCATTGCCTTGCAAAAAAACCAAAAACAAATGGCATCACATGATTAACGCATTTATTGGCAATTAAGTGAACTAAAATTACTAAAATCAGGTGGCTAAAATTGCTAAATGTCCATCAGACTTCCTAACAGAACATCCTTCAAAAAGATTTATGATTTGATGGCTCTAACAATCATTTCTTTTTATGATGACAAGATTTTCTTTGTACTTAACAAATTTATGAAATTCATAAGTCATAGCCAAAAATTGTGACCATATGTGTATAATTAAAGTCAATTTTAATCCTTTGCCTATTGACATATTTTGGGAAAAATGCTTGTTTTGTATATTCAGTTTCTGAAAGATAAAGAAAGTGCTTTGTATTTTGTTGAAGTCAGTATTTTGTATAAAACATTTCTGTTGGCCCATTTCGGGTTTTGTGCCATCTCAATCATGGGATCATGTCAAAGGACATTTTTTTTTAGTAGAGGACATTTTGTTTTTCTGGACTCTTCAGTGGAGAAGAAACTCTCTCTAGGGCAATTCTACATGTAGAGAATTGTATCTTTTTAATCATTTGTATCATGAATCTGGACTGACAGCAGGAATTTGGGGATGCCAGGAATTGTTTTTGTTTTTTTTTTTTCTGTTTAAAGTTTCAGCATTCAACAACAAGCAAAAGAAAAACATTTCTTGGTGAAGAAGAGATAGAATTCAGCCAATTTTTCATTGGCATCTCTCTACTAACTTGAGGAGTGCTTGGTGAGCATAGTTAGATCACCACAGCCATGACTTTTGACCATGCAGAGCTCATCAATCACTGCCACCCACACCATCTATCTCTCCTGCCAATCCAAGGAGAGGTGCTGGTCTTCTAGAGGGACTTTAGCCCCTAACCCCAGCCTTTGACTGGATATGTTTTTACCAACTGGTTGGAGCTCCTAGGTTGACCCATGAAACCCTCTAGGGGACACCATGCAGAGGCCCCTTTGCCTTCTCAAAGGACTCTCGTCTTCCTTAGAAACAGCATTAGAAACCTGAGTCCTATTTGGGGAGGAAGCAGTCAGTTTGAGATGCCTCAAGTACAGATGTTGACATTTCATATCCCCACTACTTGGAGGCCCATTCTGCAAAATCCTATAAGTAACTTGTGTGGAACCTCAGAGGCTTCCTTTGTTACCTAGGAAAGAGGGTTCCTGCCCATCCCCCCCCAACCCCTTCCTATGCCTTTGTGTTCATCTGGATGTAGTTAGGGTAAAGCCTGAAGGGGAAGTTGGTTTGAGCAGAACCATCAAGCAGTTTGCACAGGACTGTCTTCTTTTGATATGCATTGTTTATGGACCAGTTTGTTTAGTCTGATAAGTCCTGGCTCTTTTTGGTTCATATGGAATAATGTTTTATTCACTTATTTGTATATTCTGTATAAACTAGAAAATGAAAAAGCAGCACTGTTTCATTATGCTAGTATTCCTTCTAACTCAAAAATGAGCACATCCTAAATGATTTCAAGTCTTGATTCTACACTCACAAAAACATTTTATGAAATAAAACTCATCTTGTGTTTTTCTCTAAAAAAAATCATAAACAAAGAAACCTTTGATTACAAAAGTAATAGTAATACATAAGGGATTTAGTTTTTCTTAATTCACTCATTCTATTTGCTTACAGAACAAATTTAAGCTCCCAAATATTGAGCAATATTTGATATTAGAACATTCAGGAACCCACAGTATCATAATCCAAATTATAGAGTTTTCAACTTAGAGAAGCTTTCAAGTTAATACTTGAAAGCTTCTCTAAGTTGAAAACTCTATATGTAGTATATAACTACTGATACATATATTCCTCTCTTTTTTCTACAAAGCAAAGAAAAATAAACTTTTTCTGCAGTTTCTAAGTGAAAAAATTGATAGCAGAATAAAAATTTCAGCTTCCATTCTTTTTTCTGAAACAAACACATGATTTTTTTATGAGAACTCCCCAAAGCAGCACTGTTTCTTTATGCTAGGATTCCTTCTAACTCAAACATGAGCACATCCTAAATCATTTTAAATATGGATTTCACACTCACAAAAAAGTTTCATTACTTTTTAAATATATATATATATATATATATATATATATAGAGAGAGAGAGAGAGAGAGAGAGAGAGAGAGAGAGAGACAATTTTTAGTAGAACAGTGACGGTACACTGGGATCCTGTGTTGTAAAATTGTAGGGCCTCTGACCTAACCCCCCAAACCCCAAGAAAAACTCAGTGATCGCTTATCAATTTTCTGGTTCAGTGGAGATTAAAGAAGAGCTGCTGAGGGAAGCAACACACAGAGTTCTCTAATTTAAATAATAATAAAAATAATTATTATTATCATTATCATCATCATTATTTTTATTTGCATGCTAATTAAGACCAAAAATAATTTTAAGGTCAATCATGATTTTCTTTAGATATCTCATGTATATTAAAATATCAATTGGCCAATCAGTAAACAAAATATTTAACTTATCTATCACACTAGTTTCCTTAGTTATAACAAAGATATCCATTCTTTTCATTAAAACTTTAATGACTCACAATACAACCACAAAACAAATTTTCAAGTTCCATTATTTAAATCTTTAAAATACCCACTTAAACTTAAAGATTTCTCTATTTGTTTAAAAAACAACCTCTCAGTACAGAATAGCAGCTAGCCTGGGCTATATTCTTTAGATTTAGAGAGAGGAAAATTGAGAAATGTTGGAAAATTAATCTCCAATGTAAATGAGATAAGGAAGGAGAGATAAGAGATAAGAAGAGGGTCAGCTACAGAGCAAGAGATTGTGCAATAAAGTTTAAGAATTGAATGGGCTAGTTTTAAATAGGCTTATTCTAAGAGAAAAATCTAAATACCCCCACCCATTTTACAGATAAAAAGAGGTTAAAAAACATAGAAAGAGAAAGTATCATTCTCATTTTCAGAAAGAGAGTAGGCCATTAGCAAATCAAATTCAAACAATTGACACAAATAGTAATGACTCAGTTTCTCCCAGCTAGAAAGGGCAAGGTACTTGAACTTTTCCCTAGATGCTCACCAGCCACTTTAGGATAGGGTGAGGGGTAGAGAGAGAGACACACACACAGAGACAGAAAGACAAAGAGACAGACAGAGAGAGAGAGAGAGAGAGAGAGAGAGACAGACAGACAGACAGACAGACAGACAGACAGACAGACAGACAGAGGCAGAGAGACAGAGACAAAGAGACACAGAAAGACAGAGACAGAGAAAGAGAGAGACACAGAGACATAGAGTAACAGAGAGAGACAGAGACAGAAATAGAGACAGAGATAGAGAGAGACAGAGAAAGAGAAAAATACTATAGTCAGTCAGCTCAGAACTTAAATTAGGAAGAGAACAATAGACTCCTTTTCTCCTCTAAAAAATTATATGATTTTCAGGAAAATCTGTCCTGTAGCTCCAAATTTTTAGAAAATGAAAAGAGCTAATTTGAAAAGGATGATTGAAAAGTTAGCCAATCAGAACTCAAGGAATGTCATGACAGCAAGCCAGACAATTGAGAGCATCACTCTGCCTTTGCAACATAGAATGTATAATTTAAAACAAACAGCTACAAAACATATAAAACCAGTCAGAGAACCTCAAACCAGAGGTTCCAGAACTACAGGGAAAACATACATTGCTCACACACTGGAGGGTCCCCAAAACACAACACAGACAAAACCAATAGCCAAAAAGCATATAATAGAGGCTGGTCATATTATAAGGATACCAGACAAATTCCTTGCACTTTATCAAGCGAAAGTACCAGAGATCTAACCACTAGGCAACTTCACCAAAGAAGTGCATACTTAGACCTAAGAATGAGTCCACAGTATCCAGCTGACCTCTTCAAAACCAGGCAATTCTCACCAACCTGTGAGAATCCCCAAAATCAAAGATAAAATCCCAAAGAAACTTCAACTTCAAAGAAAAAAAAACAGTTCAAAACTAGAGCAATTGTACCAGGCTCAAAATAAGTCCTAGTTTTCTAGGAATCCCTTCTTGTGGAGTTGTCCAGAGGAAAAGTATATTCCCTTTAAATCAAAATTGGCTAAACCCACATCTGTCAACTTAAAATGCTGGTTCGGGAATAGAGCTGGGATTTTAAATGTTACAAACCTCTTTTCTCCCAAGAAGCACATCTGACTGAAGACCAAAAACTTGTTGTACAGCCTTCTTTCTTTCCAATGAGCATATCTGACTCCAAACAGAGGCTCTGTCCCCCCTCAAATTCTCGTCTGAATCTATAGCATCATTATTGTTAACCATAATTTTCTTAGTCTAAAAATGAAATAACGAAAGTTAGTTTTATAAATGAAATTTTATTCTCTAAGATCTTACCAAAACCCATGAGTGGATGATCTCATTGAAGAGATCAACCCTGATAGAAAATTTGGGGGTATTTTATACAATAATGACAAAGAATCATAAAACTGAGTCATGCAACCAATGAAATTCCATATAATTCTACATTATGATCTTCTCATGTATTATAATATTTGCTTCAAATTCCTATTGATAGAAATCCCACTTAGGCTGGAGAGGGAATATTTACAAATAAATATATGATTATTCTCTTAGAATGAGGATTATTTGGATGAGGATCCAAGATGTCTCTTATCTTGTGATTTGTTGGTCCAGGTGAAGGGTTTTATTGATGCTATGACAAAACTGATCAGTTAGCACTGACCCAGGCCAAATCAAAATTTAGATGAAGTAAACAGGCCTTGGCATGGCTGATAGAGAATGTTACACACAGAGCCAACGTTCAGATTTATAAATACTAGCTATAGGCTGAGAAACCAATTTTTCATCAGAAATATAGAATTAAAGAGTATCAGATTTAGATATAATGAATAATCTGTATTTGACTTCATTGTAACAGAGTTATGAAAAGACATCTGCTTGGAAATCATAGTATGAGTAAAGTTCCTGTGTGTTGTTAAATTAAAATAATAAAAGAAAAGTAAGCAAATAAAAACAAACATTTCAGAAGGGAATTCCTTTAGATATGAGAATCCAGGTAGGCCCTTAGAAAAATGAATATCTCTGCTTTCAGGTCCAAAAAAAGTAAGCAAATTGATGGCGGACAAGAGTTTCACTTCTGATAGGAACAAGTAACTCACTGGGAAAACAGAGTTCTTGAACACTTCTTTAACTTGGTGGTTAGAGGCTAGAGATTAAAAGCATGAATTTCCAAGCATAACATTAAGTCCCTCTGAATGGAACAATTAGGACTGGATTGTGAAACCAGGATTCTTGAAGAGGTCTTATTTTTGGAACTTAGTTTAATGGATCTATATGATAGTGAGTATATTCTGAATATAATCCTATAACATATAATTCATTAATCCTAACCAAGATGAGATTTTAGGAACAGAAATATGAGCATGGAGGAGCAGAAGAAACAGAGGGGAAAGTGCTTAGAAGATGATGAGGGAAATTGTTTGAAGAATTTCAATTTTAGAACAGACATCATTTGTCTTGGAGGTGCCCTATAAAAGAGAATGAGAGTCTGAGGGGGAATATTAGAAGAAGGAATATCTGATCCAAGAGAGAAGAGAAAAGGTCAGGACTGGAGTGTCCTCCAACTGGCCATATGCTATATTTGTGAGAAGTACATGTTTGCATGTTTGCCCATTGTTTCCTAAAAAGACCATGATATCGAGATTATGCCATGACAAAAAGGTGAATTGAATTTGAGTGAGGGGGAGCTGAACCAAGTCACCAGCCTCACTTTCTCCTCCAGAGCAATCTGGATCCAGTGGCCAGATATATGAATCAGAAGGACTGAAGGTGGCCCTGGATGCAAGGCAATCAAGGTTAAATGACTTGCCCAAAGTCACACAGCTAGTAAGTATCAAGTGTCTGAGCCTGGATTTGAACTCTCATCCTCCTGACTTCAAGATCAGTGCTCTATCCAGTGAGCCACCCATGATCTGCTTTGGAATGGATCTTTAAATGCTATATAGTATCAATTTTAAGGATTTCTTTAATGATTTCTTTAATATATATATATATATATATATATATATATATATTCTTATCATGGAATAATATTTTCTAGTAGGTGAAGAAATTAAAAGAAACAGTGATTAATTTGAAAATTTCTATGTGGTAAGTTTCATGGTTATAGTAATCAGATTACAAAATCAAAAGTAAAATCCTTAAAGAACATATGATGATACTGTCCTAGATTCAAAATCACCAACTTCAAGGGCCCCTTGAAATGTTGAATACCATGGCATCCCAAGAACTTGAAAGGATATATGTTGAAGGGATCCTGAAGCTGAGGTTACAGAGTTTCCTAGAAAGGGCATCAGTCCCCTTTGAATATCCATATGCTTCAGATAAAAGAGAACAAACACAAGTCCAATTGCATGTATTCCTTTCTTTAATAAAGACTACTATTTCTATTCCAGTTTCAATTCCAAGAGAAAGAGATTGTCAGCAATTTTGGACAAAAAAGACATTCATCATAGAGAGCATATTAGGAAGACGTCTTCTATTTAGATCTCATATCAGTATATTGTAATAATAAACCAATAAATAATATTAAAATAAGAACTTAAAACAAGTTACCATGACATGACTCTAGAAGCAAACTTGCCAAGTCTTTGATACTGCCTACAATGCCAAACTTACAAGCTTCCAGGAAGTTTTCATGTGGAATTTCTGGAAGTAATTCAGGGCACAGAAAGAGAATGTCTGAGGAAGGAGTTAATTCTTGTCTGGCATTATAACAACAAGGAATAGAAAGTGAAGCCAATACAAATGATTATGAAGGGCAATAGAACCAAACTATGTGGTCATGGCAGAAACTTTGAAAGTCAAATTCTGAGCTTGATTCATCTGGGTAATCTATAATATCATGGTTCAGAAGAACTCAACGCAGAGTAGGGATTGGGAAATGTTCAGGAGTTTAGAAAGGAAATTGTCAGAAACAGGATGTTTTAATATATAATATAGTGCAGCCATGGTGAACAAAAGGAAAGAGATAGAAGAGCACTTTGAAGAAAGGGTATCAGAGAAGCCAGTGCCCTAAGATTCCAAAGGGCAGAACTTGGAATACTTTGAAAATCACCATATTTCCTTGCTAGTCAATCTCTGAGAACATAAATGATTAGCCCTGAATGGATCTTAGAATGGAAAATAATATAAATGCCAAAGACGCATTCTCAGATAGATTCTTACTTGTCCCAAATGTGGTCCTATTATAGGTCATTAAAAAAAGATAGCTCTTAAGAGATCAAAACTAAATTCTAATTTAACTTTTAAGATACGTTGGAGATGCATAAAAAGAAAATTAAAATGAAAGCTTCTGACATGTTTATCCACAGATCCTCAAGGGTAGAGTGAAAAGAGTATCAATTTCATGTCCATCAGAAAATCTGTACAATCCCCTATATAGAGGAAAAATCAATGCATTCCTATATTCTTGCTTTATTGATGAAGACAGTTATTGATAGAAATATTCTTGATAATCATTATTCATAATTTGGAGGCATTACAACCTGATGATTTATAATAAATATTTATAAGGGGAGATAATTTCTGTTTGGAAATAAGCACAAGGGTAAAACCCTAGTGAATTATTAAAATAAATCAATAAATTAAGGTTAAGAAAAGAATGCCCAAGCAGTTCTAAGAAGGGAGTAACTTTAGGCATAAGAATCTCCTTTCTGTGCAAATCCTTGGAAAAGTGAATGACTAACCCCTGCCAACCCCAGATAAAAAAAAACGTGGGCATGAGTCATAAACTAGAGCTTGGAACTCAACATTTTCTAGCATATCAGGATGGAACAATTAAGAATGGATTGTGAAATCAGAATTTTTGAACAAGTATTTAACTTGGAACCTATAATATCTGAATTTGACAAAAATTAACAATCTAGAATCTTGAGCTGCATGGGGCCATTCAAAGAAGAATGTCAGTTTTGGGGACTGAGTGGAATAGAGAGATGAAAAGCTGTAGCTGATGAGGGAAACTGTCTGTACAAATAGGATTTTAGAATAGACTATGACAGATCACAGAGGAGCCATGGAGAAGAGAATGAGAAATTCAACTGAGCAAGAAATATCTGAGACAAGAGAAGTCAAAAGGTTATTAAAATGCATTATCCTCCAGATTTCTATAGGAAGTTCTGATAACCTACAATGATTTGCTATGGAATGTTAAATATTCAAAATTTTGAGACTTGCAAGACTGTAAAAATATTGTGAAGAGGAAAATATTTTCCAACTGTAAGAAAATAATGTGGAATATGCTAAGGATTTAGAAGAGAAAATAGATTAGTTGTGAAACTTTGGATGTGGTAAGATATATGTGCATTGTAAAAAAAATCCAATGAAAATGAAAAAGAAGAAATCCTTATGAATCCTAGGAGCGTCTAGCCTTAGAATTCCAAATATCCCCCCAAATGTCCTATGGAAACTTGACTATCAAGACTACCTTTTCACCGTCCATGTTGGGGGAGTCCTGGAAGTGAGAATACAGTATCTCCTAAGTAGGAGATCAGAACAATTTTAGAAACTCCAGATTTGGAGTACAATTCATAGAAAAACTATAGGATTTGAGTTGGTGCATCGAGAGTAGAAGCTTAAAGGAAACTTGGAGTTAACAGCTGCATGAGACTTTAGAATCTACTAGTTCAGAATTGGTCTAGAGAACAGAGAAGAGGTGATGTACAGGGTCTGGGAAGATAAATTTTCAACAAAGCAGGATTTGATTACACAGAGTGTCAGGTCTGTGAGTTACCATGGAAGAAAAAAATCAGATAATCATCAGGGTCCATAGAAGAGAGGAGCAAAGAGAACCCTTTGGGTAACAAAGGTCAGATTTTTCCAGTGTTTTGGAAAACTGAACATACTATACTTAGAAAGTTTTAGTGAATAGAACCCATGCTGGACATAGGTGGGACAGTTAAGAGAACAGAAATCATCTGCTGGCCAAGGGATGTCCCAGTTGAAAATCTCACAACTCACAAAGATACATACATACATACATACACATATATACACATACACATATAAATGTATGTATATATATATAATAAGACAGATTTTTCATTTAATATTATTCACTTATTCCTATATAATATTAGCAATTCTTTTTATTTTTGTGGGGATTTTTTGCAACGCTATGGGGTTAAGGGACAAATGACTTGCCCAGGGTCACACAGGCATTATCAAGTACCTAAGACCATATTTGAACTCAGGTCCTCCTGACTCCAGAGCTGCTGCTCTATCCACCCTGCCACCTAGTTGCCCTGAAATATTTATAGCAGCTCTTTTTGTTTTGTTTTTTTTGTTTTTTATTCTTATGTAATTTTTATAGGGCATAGATGATGGATAAAAAAACTAATAATGAAACTAATAAAAAATGAAAAAGCCCCTCTATCTTTAACCAGAATTTTAATAGAATTTGGTGAGTAAGTTCTCATCCCTCAAAAACTATAAACCCTGCATGGCTAAACAAGTGCATTTCTATAAATTTCTTTCTTTAGTAAAGACTTATTTCTATTATTAATATAATTGAGTATTGAGAAATTTTTAACATCATGTAAAGTATAAG
The DNA here is from genome assembly GCF_037893015.1 of Macrotis lagotis. Taxonomy (NCBI): domain Eukaryota; kingdom Metazoa; phylum Chordata; class Mammalia; order Peramelemorphia; family Peramelidae; genus Macrotis; species Macrotis lagotis. Next base: position 86,252,888 of record NC_133666.1, read on the forward strand.
GAGCTATAAGACAGATGATTTTTATTTTCAAATCATCATATTGGTAAGACCCATTTATTAATATTAGAAAAATAAAAAATAAAAAGAATACTTTGCCCCAGTTTAACATGATATGGCTTTACCATTCCCCAGTTGACAAATGGTCAAAGAATATGCAAAGGCAATTTACAGATGAGTAGATCAAAGCAATCCATAGTCATATGAAAAAATTGCTCTAAATTATTAATTATTAGAGAAATGTACATTAAAGCTTCTCTGAGGTACCAACTCACACTTCTCAGACTGACCAATATGACCAGAAAGAATAATGATCTTTGTTGGAAGATTTGTGGGAAATCTGGGGCACTATTACATTGTTCTTGGAACTATGAACTCATTCAAACTTCCTGGAGAGAAATTTGGAATTATTCCCAAAGGGCAAGGAAAATATGCATACCCTTTGATCCAGCAATACCACTACTGGATCTATACCCTGAAGAGATGATGTAAAAGGGTAAAAACATCACTTGTAAAAAACTATTCATAGCAGTCCTGTTTGTGGTGGCAAAGATTTGGAAATCAAGTAAATGTCCTTCAATTGAGGAATGGCTTAGCAAACTGTGGTATATGTATGTCATGGAACACTATTGTTCTATTAGAAACCAGGAGGGGTGAGAATTCAGGGAAGCCTGGAGGGATTTGCATGAATTGATGCTGAGTGAGATGAGCAGAGCCAGAAAAACACTGTACACCCTAACAGCAACATGGGGGCCATCATCAACCTTGATGGACTCACTCATTCCATCAGTGCAACAATCAGGAACAATTTGAGGTTGTCTGCAGTGGAGAATACCATCTGTATCCAGAGAAAGAACTGTGGAGTTTAAAGAAACACCAAGGACTATTACCGTTAATTTAAGGAAAAAACTGATATCTTATGGCCTGATATTGCTATCTCTTATACTTTATGTTTCTTCCTTAAGGATATGATTTCTTTCTCATCACACTCAATTTGGATGAATGTACAACATGGAAACAATGTAAAGACAGACAAATTTCTTTCTTTGGGGGGTGGGGGAGGGAAGTGAGATTAGGGGGAAAATTGTAAGACTCAAAATAACTAAAATCTTTAATGAAAAAACATGATATGGCTTTAGCACTAACAATATCATTGAAACAAACGCTGTCCTATCTTGGATGCTAACCTCTAGCAACAAAGATTGAGGTTTCCAGATATCTTTCATGTGGGAATAGTAGGAATTGTTTATCATATGGATGCAGAATGTCTGAGCTAGGAGTTTTTAAGCTACAAAATTTCCTTCTACCCTACCTTCCCATTCCCTTCCCCTCAGAGGTAAACAGGTTAATATTTTATATACACATTTTTGTTAAACATGTTTACAGATTAGTCATTTTCAGTATGAGGAATTAGGATTAAGGGAAAGAAAATACATGAGAAATATATTTTAAAAAGTGAACACAGTGTTCTGATTCTGAAGGGAATTTTTGTTTTGGTTTTGCTTTTTTATTTCATTTTGTTTTGTTTTTGTTTTTCTTCCTCTGGATGAGGACAGTATTGTCCATAGTCAATCCAATAGGGTTGTCCTAGTTCTCTGAACTGCTGAAAGCAGCTGCATCCATCAGGGTTCATCATCTCACAATGCTGTTGTTAATGTGTGCATTGTACTCTTTGTTCTGCTCCCTTTGTTTAGCATCAGATCCTCTAAGTCATTCCATGCTTCTCTAGAGTCTGATCATTTATGGTTTCTTATAGAACAATTGTATTTGATAATATTCATAAATTATAACTTGATTAACTATTCCTCAATTGATGGGCATCCCTTCAATTTTTCAATTTTTTGCCATGACAAAAATAGTTGCTATGAATATTTTAGAACATGTGGGAATTTTTCCCATTTTTTATGATTACTTCTCTATAGACTTAAAATTAGAATTGCTGAATCAAAGAGTATGATCATTTTTATTTCCCTTTAGACATAGTTCCATATTGGCCTCCAAAATGGTTGTACCCATTGGAGATCACATGTACCTAGAATTGAAATTGTTGGGTCAAAAATCATAGACACTTTTTTTGCTCTATGGACATAATTCCATATTGCTCTCCAGAATGGTTGAATCTATTCACAACTCCACAAGCAATACATTAATATACCAATCCTCTCACAACCTCTCCAACATTGATCATTTTCCCTTTTTTGCAATCTTAGCTAATCTGGTAGGTATGAGGTGATGCCTTATAGTTTTTTTAAGTTGCATTTCTCTAATCAATAATGATTTGGAGCATTTTTTTTCATACGATTATATATAGTTTTAAGTTCTTCATTTGAAAACTGTCTATTCATATTCTTTTACCATTTATCAATTGGGGAATTACTTGTAATCTTATAAATTTGATGTACTTCTCTATATATTTTATAAATGAGACCTTTATAAGAATTCCTAGATTTGAAGATTGTTTCCCAGCTTTGTGCTTTCCTTCTAATCTTGGCAGTGGAAAGTCAATGTTGAGACTTTTTAGCAGAGAGAGAGAAGTAGTTATTCTGGGACTGATTGAGGAAATGGTTAGAAGCAGATGATTTTGACTCCCCAGAATTATAAGATTTGGAGGAGCCATGGAGAGGAGAATGAGAGTGGTAGGAGAACATGGAAAAGGAGGGATATCAGAGAGAAAAGAAATCTCTTAGAAAACCATAGGTAAGAGACTAAAATATACTAGAAACCTCTGTATAGGATAACTGGAAAGGTTCTAAGACTAGCAATCATCTGCTCTGGAATAGGTTTTAAAATCGAAAATCTCACATATGCCAGGGATTGATTTTCATCTCTATTCTATGTCAGTTGAAAAAGAGAGAGGTCAAATCAGTCAATACTGAAAGAAATTCTTTCAGGCTATTCACTGTAATGTCAAATACTGAATCTGAACCTTCAATACTTTTGTTACAAAATGACAAGATGGAAGCTATTGGAAAAGGACTGATTATGAAAAAGAGTGAAGGCAAAATCAAAAGAAGATGGCAGAGGATGAGATGGATTGATAAGTACATGGAAATAGCAAACATAACTTCGGCAGACGTTGAGAGAGAATAGAGAATAGAAGAGAAGAAACCTGGCATTCCATGGAGTCACAACTACTCAAGAAGTGAACAACAACAAATACTCTCAGTGGACTCAAATATTACCCATCTCTTATAAATTTAGGAAACAAGAAGGTAGATTTTTTCCAGGTGAGATTTATTTATTTATTAAAATTTGATCAAATATAAATTATATTAAGCATCTGTGATGCAGAATAGAATCAAAAAGTGAAAATCAAAAACAAAAATAAAAACTCCACTTGCATTGAAATAAGTTGCCAGAAAGTTTTGCTAAGATTACTGTGTATATTTTCATTTGTTAATAATAACCCCCACAAAATTCCACAAAAAAAAATGAATACTAGAACAACTGTAGTTTCATTCATTCTTTCTTTTAGAAAAAAATGCTGTTTCAGTTAGTATTAATAAAAATAGATCTTCAGCAATTTTATGCAAAGCAAGCAGATGCTCCGTATCTGGAGCTTTTTAGGAAAGAGATTTCCATTTGGAAGCCATCATATCAGTAAAACCAATGTACATTGTAATAATAATACAATAAATAAAATTTAAAATGAGTCCTTCTTGCAAATTCTATATGACTTTAGAATCAAATATGTCAAGTATTTGATGTTCCCTAGAACATTAAGGATTTAGACTTCGAGATTCTTTTATTGTGGGAATATATTAAGCAGATGCAATACTCTGTAATTACTTCAGTGAGAAAGATAGTTCATTACTATTCAGTAATTTGGATCCTTAAAACATGGTGTCATGTAACATGGACTTACAAAAGAAGTACATTGCTTAGAAATTAGTCTATACTGAGAATGAAGTTAAGTATTCAAATAAAATTAAAAAATGTGAGAGAAAAATGCTTAAAATGGTCTTAACTGAATGTTCTTTTAGATATAAGAGTCTCTTCTCTCTGAAGGTCCTGAGAAAATTGAATGTCTGAGTTTCCTGCAAGCAGGCAAGTTAGTGGTATAGGGAGCTTGGAATACAATATTTCTTGAACAGGTCTTCAACTTGAATGCTAGAATTTCTGAGCCTAATAAAATATACAGTTCTGAAAATATCCGGACAACAATGAAATATAATCCTGGAATCCTAAGGTGAATGAGTCAAAATTATTATTTCTGAATCCCGATAGATTACATATTGGGCATCAGTGTGATCTAAGAAGAAGAAAGAAACTAAAACCCAAACTAGTACTAATTCTGAAGGGATAAGAGGTTTCCACTGGCTAAAGAGGAAAATTCTATTATGAAATAGATCCAGAGTTCCCTTTGTTCCATTCTTTCCTCTTTCTAAACAATCTTGGCCAGTAAAATATGCAAAATCAATAGAGTAAGAGAGAAAGAGACAGAGAGACAGAGATACAGAGAGACAGACAGACAGAGACAGAGACAGAGACAGGGAGAGACAGAGACGGAAAGAGAGAAACAGAGAAAGAGAGACACAGAAAGATACTTTGAGAAGAGACACTTTCAAGTCTAAGAGGACTCCTGGAGAAAAGAATGAGAAATTGAGTATAGCATCTAGAAGAATGGATACAAATATCCAGGATATACACCAAAGGTTAAGACTACAGTGCCCTGCACTTTCCCATATGCCATAACTGTGAGAGCTCAGAGAAACCACAATGATCTGTTGTGGAATTTGTCTTCAAATGATAAATGTCCTAAAACTAAAGGCTTACTTTAAATATATTCTAAATGGATAAAATATTTTCCAGTGTCAAATAGATAATATGTAGTATTCTAAGGAATTAAAGACACTGTTTAGGTTTTAAATTATATATTGATAATATTCATAGGAAATGTAATAATGATTCAATAAATAAAGGAAACGAAGCTTCACTATGGATCCCAGGATGTCAAGCCTTAGGTCTCAAATACCAGCTCCTTAGAACATTGACTCTCAGTGACATGCAGGATCTTTCAAGGACCTATGTTCTGAGATCCTAGAACTGAGAATACAAAATTTTGAATGAAAATCTTAGAGTCTATGAGATGGGGGGATAATTCATGGCACATCATAAGAATAGTTTGAAGGTATATAATCTGTTAGGCCAAAATCTTCATAGCCTAGAGAAGAAAGAAGGAGAAATGAGGATATAGTAATGGACATTTTCAGAAACAGGTAGATTTGAGAAGAGAGTATCAAACTTGGGAGTTGCCCTGAAGAACAAAATGAGAGTTTTGGTAGTGTTCAAAGAAGAGGGATCTTCAGATTAGTGTTATATATATATATATATATATATATATATATATATATATATATATATATATATATATATATATATACATATATATATGCAATTTTACATACATATATAAATGTATGTATGTAATGTGTGAGCCCAAATATTGACCATTTTTTACTAATTTAAAATATAAGAAATTTTTTTTCCTAGATCTTTCATTTATTCTGATTTAATTTTCTTTGGACAATAGTGATATATAAGAAAAACAAATGAAAAAGCCAATCAAAGGCTCTTCTAGCTTCAGTCAAACTTTTCAAATAAGTTAGTATGATTACTACCATTCTGAAGGCTAGCCAACCCCTTCAACCAAAACCATAACTTATGTAAGACTAAATAAATGCAGTTTCACATATTTCTTTCTTCCTGAAAGATTTGTTTCTATAGCTATTAATCAAAATGACTAACAAATTTTTGATATGAAAACATTTGAAATATAAAGAGCTAATAAAAACACGACATCTAACTTTAAGTCATCATATTGGCCATATACATGTATATTGTAATCTTAATAGAATCATTTAAAAACAAAAATTATATCTTGATCCAATTTAGTATGATATGGTTTTAGAATTAAAAAGTCAAATCTTGACTAGTCCCTTGAACACTAAAATTTGAGATTTCCGAATACCCTTCGGGAGGTAATGTTCGAAGTTATTGATAACATGGATTTAGAATGTCTGAGCTATGAGTTAAATCCTTTTTATGAATAGATCAGTAGGATGTAGAAACTGCCAGAACATGTGTTTGCAGATGGGGGAGTCAACTAAAACTAAGAAAAATCTGACACTGATAGATATTTCTAAAGCAAAATCTGGGGTTTTCTTAGGCTGTAAAATTTAGAATGTCAGTAAATATTGAGAGACATTAGAACAGAGAAAGTGGGAAATGTGGGACAGTGGATAGATAGCACTTGATTCTGGAATCAGGAGGAACTGTGTTCAAATGTGGCCTTAGACATTTAGTAACCTTCTGACCCTGGGGAAGTATTGTCTCAAAAAAAGTGCAAACTATTCAAAGGCCAAGAATGCAATTTATAAAAATAGTGGAATTGTAATAGATAGAATGTCAGATCTAAGAGTAGCCACAAAGAAGAGAAAGAGAGAAAGAAGGAACACTTGTGAGAAGCTATATAAATGGAAGTAGAATTTTTAGCACATAAAAGGTCAAACCTGGAGTGTTCTAAAAATCGTACACAAGATAATGTACCAAGAGAACTACAAACGTGGTCTGGAAGGAGCCTTAAAAATCAAAAATATCATTAATTCCAGCACTGATTATCATGTACATTCTTAGCAAAATTATTGATCAGTTTGAAGGAAATTAAGACACAAGGCAATTTTGTATTATTCATCATATGAGGTTTTTTTTATTCTGATTAAATTTATATTATTTTTAAAAGAAACTCCCAAAGTTTCTAATATAATGTAAGAAATTATCATGAAGGCATTACCAAAAAACCCACAACAACCTGAAAAACTTATACATCAAAACAAATACAATTCCATACTATTCCTTCTTTGGTAAAGACTGCTATTGTACTATTATTATTCATTCTAATGCACATAAAAGATTTTTCCATCAAAATGATGTGACATAATAAGAACTGATACGGGATAAGACTTATGTTTCCAAAAGAGAATATTAATGAAGATCTTTTTATTGTATTAATAATTATATCAATTGAAAAAATAAAACACTTAACAGACAACTGGATGGTATATCCTTAGAACTCATAATTTCAGGATTTGGAAAGTCTGGGTTCATTCATATATTTCAGGAAAATATGTTGGAGGTGACTGAGAACCCCCTAGAATTTTTTTGCTCAGGGTCAGTTCCTTCTTCTGATTGTCCTGATTTTGAATAGAAAGTGAAGTCAAAATCTAGATTAGGGAAGTCAAATAAAACTTGCAATATCTGAGCTAGAAGTTGGTATTGAATTCTGAATCCTGAAGAAGATGAGGTTAGAAGTGGGAAAATCAATATTGGGACTTGAGAGAACAAAGATGGAAGAGCAAAATTTAGAATATGGAGATTCCTAGAAATCATTGTATAACTAGCTAGGAGGGCTAGGAAAGCATTAGGCATCTGCTCTGGAATGGTCCTTAGAGTGGAAAATCTCACTCATGCCACGGATTCTTTTTTTTTTTAAATAAATGTTATGGACTTCTGAGGCAGTCAAGAAGGCATCCTGAAGCTAGCATGCTCCCAGAGCTTTGTCCTATACAATGTTAAAGGAAGCCTCTACACAAACATTAAAACTGCAGATCCCACCAAAACAAAAGACCAAAACAAGTTCTCAACTGTAAGCATTGTGGAGGATCTTCAGTGAAGGTCTCTTAGAGGGAAAAAGGGAAATAGAGCCCAGGTAGGTAGGAGAGTGGAAAAGCCAGTAGGAGGCCACTAGCCACAGTGTGGCTCAGGTTCCAGCAGCCATAAAGCAGCCCAGGTCCAGTCTCAGTTAGATAGCAGGCCAGAAAGGAAGTTCCAAACTACAGACAATGTCTGAGCCCTGGGAACACCGGGGGAACAGACAGGACTGGGTTATGAACAAAGCCCTGCATAGGCAGAGCCTTGACATAAAAGAGGCAACAAACCTCTCCACAGGGAACACCTGGTCTGCATAGGCAACATACTGGCTAGTAATAAGCCAGGGATCAGACCCCATCTCCAGCACAAAAAGCTTTGGACTATACTCCCCAACTCCAAGAACAAAGTTCAACTATCAAAATGAGCACAAAAACAAACACATTTATTCCATTGTTAGAAACCATAAAAAGCTGCAATTCAGACAGCAGTAATAAAAATGCCATCTCAGAAAAAGAAAGTCGTGATAAATTATGCACATGGGAAGTCTCAAAAGATTTTATGAATTGGACTCAAACCCAAAACCTCATGGAAGAGCTTAAGAAAGATTTTAAAAATCAAAACTAAGAAGAACAAGAAAAATGGAAGCAAAAATGAAAGCCATGCAGAAAAATTACGAAAAAATGACCGAAGAAATCATCTCCTTTAAAGGCAAAAATAACGACTTCTGGCCAAGATGGCAGATAGAAGACAGGCACTGTGCTAAAGTTTCCTAATCTTCCCTCATATATAATATGAAGAAAAGTTCTTAACAGAAATCCAACATCTACCTCAAGGTTTGTCTTCCAGGATTGCAGGTGAGCCAGACACAGAAATAAGACTCCACCAGGAACACAGGAAGGGGTGAGAGGCTGAGAGCAGGACCAGTCTGATCAACCACAGATGCGTGAACCAATGAACCAACTGGGCAGCAGAGGCATTGACTGTGGCACTGACAGTCTGGGGCACGACTGGAGGGTGAGTTTCAGTGTGAGAGAGTTGAAGACATGTATCCCTAGGCTCCTCTGGTCTGGAGGAACTCAGAGTCCATACCCCCATTCAGTTGAAGTCTCTTCCCAGAACAAACACAATTACAGCCTAGGATCAGGTATAAGCAGCAGAGCTCCCTCAGCTATGAGAAGGGAGATTAATTACTTTGCCCCAGGAGATAGTCCACCATTGTTCACAGATAAAAGTATTCAGCAGCTTTAACCACCCCTTCCCAGCCAAGGGAGAGGGACTCAAATCAAGGTCACAGACATTCCAGAGAAAGCAACCAGCACCCTCCTACTAGCCAGCCCACTTGGAATTACTAGACCCAGTTAGTAAAGTCTCTAGGGATCTTAACACCAAACCTCTGTGAACCAGCCTCTTTCCCAAGATAAGCTCTTAGAAAAATAAAGAAAGGCTAGAGGAGAGGAGGGTCCATAGAAAAATTTTTAGAAGGAAAGAACCCTAATACAGAGAGACCTAGAACCACTGAGGAGAATACAGAAAGACTTCCTTGAAGAAATCAGGAAGGAGTTTAAAAATGAACTGGAAAATTTGGAAGAGAAAATTAACACCTTGCAACAAGAAAACAAATTGTTGGAAAATACAACTGCACAAATGCAAAAAGAAAATAATGCTCTCAAAAGCTCACTTTGTCAAATGGAAAACTCTTTCACAAATAGAATTGACCAATTGGAAAAGGAATGGATTGTGAAGTCAGAATTCTTGAATAGGTCTTATGCAAAGAATCTGTAATGTCTGAAATTGATGGAACTATATAATCCTGAATGTAATCCTGAAATATATAATGGTGAAATCCTGAAGCATGAAGTTGTAAAAAAAGAAGCAATTTTGGAGAAGGACTAGAATAGGAAAAAATGAGAGATTATTAAGGGAAATTATCTGAATAAATGAGATTCTAAAACAATTAAAGTTAGATCTTGGAAGATACGTAGAGAAGAGAATGAGAGATTGAGGTGAGAAGAAAGGATTCAGATATCCAGGAGAGAACGCCAAATGTATGGACTGGAGACTCCTCCAATTTTCCATGTATCTTAGCAGTGAGAGCTATGAGAACCTACATGATCTGCTGTGGAATGAACCTTTAAATGCTGAATGTCCTAAATTCCAAGGCATATTTTAAATATATTTTGAGTGGGAAAAAATATCTTCCAGTAGCAGATAAAGTGCAGCATTCTAAGGACTTAAAAGAGGCAAGGTTAGTTTTAAAACATTGTATGAGGCAATATTCATGTTCATTTAAATAATGATCCAATAAAAATAGAAAAAATCCTTATGAATTATAGGAGGATCCCATCTTAGACACCAAAATATCACACTCTTGTCACATTGTTACCCTGGGATCATGAGACCAGTCAAGGATCTATGCTGCAGGGATCTAGAAGGTGAGGATACAGAATTTCCTATGCTCTGAAGATCCAGATCTGGAATGAAATTGTTTTTGAGACTATGAGTTTGGGGATGATTCATGGTAATTGAAAATAAGATACTGAAGGAAATTTGGAGTTAAGGATTATAAGCAGGCTGAGATTCTCCAATTTGCCAGATCAGAGTATTAAGGGCCTAGAGAATAGAGGCAGGGGATGTACAGGGTGGAAAGGGCCATTTTCAGAAATGGGAGGATTTGAACAGAGAAAGTATCAGGCCTGGGAGATGCCATTGGAATGAAAATGCAAGAACTAGCAGTGCCCAGAGCACAGTGGTCCTAAGACCACTAAGAGAGCTCTTAGGGTAGCAAAGGTCAGATCTTGTGTTGCACTCCAAAATTAAGAACATAGATTTTTTTTTCCATAGGAGATCCTCCATTTATTCCAATATAACTTTTATTGTCATTAGAGATGTATATAAAAGCAAATAAAGAAATTAAAATAAAACAAAAACCAAAAAGTCCTTCTATCTTCAACCAGACTTTTTAAAAAACATAGTGAAAATGCTGTCTATTTGCCTATTCAACACCTACCCCAAAAATTGCAGCTCCATGTAGATTTTTTAGTAAAGACACTTGTTTTTGTAACTATTAATAAAATAATTCCTTAGAAATTTTGACAGGAAGATATCATATGAAATATGACTTCAGTTTCAAAATAATATTAGGAAGTGCCATGTGCATTGTAATCATACTGGAATTAATAAAAATTAATAAAAACTTTACTTAATTTAACATGATATATATGATTTCAGAACTCAATTCAACATGTCTTATATTGTTCCTAAATCACTCAAGATGAAGGTTTCTAAAATACCTTTTCAAGGAGGGGAAGGGAAATTGAAACCAGAATTTGATCACAGAGAGCACTTAGAACCTAGATTATCTGACAGTGATGGATATTTGCAATCCAGAGTCTGTGATTTTTAAAGCTGCAAAATTTGGAATGTCAGACATTAGAATGGAAAATAGGAGATGTAGGGTAGTGGATAGCACTTGGCTCTGGAATCAGCATGGCCTGAATTCAAATGTGACCTCAGACACTTACTAGCTGTGTGATTATGTACAAGTCACCTAACCCTGACTGACTCCAAAAACAAGTGAAAGAAATTCAGAAGTTAGAATTCAGTTTTTCAAAACTAAGATATTCCTTCAAAGAATGAAAAACATGAGAGTTGACATGAAGACAAACATAAGAGAAAGAACAGTACTATATCAGAGTGAGGAGAGTTCTTAGAACATAAAGGTCAGACCTGGAAGGTCTAAAAACTTCCTTATACCAAATATGGAAAGATTTTGAGAACATAAATTATGTCAGAAACAAAGTGTTTTAGCAAATAGCACAATGTAGCTATGGTCAAGAGAACAAAGGAGGTAGGAAACTCCTGAGGGAAGATGTTGGAATGTCTGGAATGTCCTGAAAATCTCTAGCAATCACTAGTTGATCTCTGAGAACAGAAATTATTATTTTCTTAGTTTACCAAAAAACAAGTAGACTGTTCTTAGAAGATCAAACCTAATTTTGATTTTAATTCTTAGGATGCATTGTGGTACATGTGTGTGTATTCACTCACACACACACACACACACACACATACACACAAACACAAACACAAGCACAGTCACATCTTTAACCACCAAGCATTAAATTGTATGGCGAAAGTATTCTTTATTTTGTGGTTATTGAAAAAGAACTCCACACACCCAAAATATTCTGTAAAGAAAAACCAATCTAATCATTTGCATATGCTTCATTAAATAGACATCTATAGGTATTAGCATTTATAATAATAAGTATTCAGTATTTGACCATTAAAACATGGAGAAGATTTTTGTAAATCCTTATATGTATGAGAATCAAATATGTATTTAAAAGTAAAGCAATAATTGAAATTTGATAAAAAAAAAATAATTCAAAATGATATTAGGAGGATGTTCCTTTAGATATGAGAATCTCCTATCTGTAAATTTTCTCAAAAAATGGAATGTCTGGTGATAAGTTAGAGCTTAGAACTCAACATTTCCTATCTTTAAATAGAACTAGGAATGGATTCCGGAGCCAGAATTCATGAATAGAGCTTCCACTTTGAACTTAGAATAACTGAACCTAATGGAAATATACAATACAGAATCCTCAGTTGGATAAGGCTGTAGGAACAGTTCTTTCTCTTTAGGAACTGACTAGAACAGAGAGAGTGAGAGATTTTCAGAAGCTGATAAGGGAAATGGTCGGAAAAAACTACATTTTATTACACATTTATTACACACACAGTTAGGTTTGGAAGGAGCCCTGGAGAAGCAACTGAGATGTTAAAGAGATCTTTTAGAAGAAGGGGCATCTGATCCAACAGAGAACATAAAGGGTCAAGGCTGGAGTGTTCCCAACTTTTCCATATGCCATAACTGTGAGGGCTCTGAGGACCTACATCATCTAATGTGGAATAAGCCTTTGAACAAAATGTCAGACATTTCAAATGTTACTTTAAATATATTAGTGGACAATAGTATTTTCCAATTTTACGTAAAGAAAGGAGGAGAATTCAGAATTTCTCAATGAGATCAGTCTTTATTTCAATTTACTTTATATCAAACCCTGTGAATGCAAAAATAATTTCAAATCTTTCAACTGAGATGCAAAAGTATTCAGTGAAAGTACAGATACTTTTTTGGACCAGTTAAAAATTCCATAGACCTGATTATATACCATCACCATAAAACCCAATGCAATTTGATAAAGATCTTTCTTTGTAAAAGACAACTTTTGGTATGCTCACTATTCATATTAAATAAAGAATACTTTTGACCAAAAACAAAATAAAACCTAGCTGTTAATTTCCAAAGTCTCATGAGAGAAAGACCTAATTTTCCAGATATTATTCTGTAAATCATTAGGTACATGTAATAAAATTCATTGAAAATATTTTTAAAAAATTTTTTTTCAGATCATATAGTTTGGTATTGGAGCTTATGCCTGAGATATTGAGGACTTGAGATATAGAAATACAAACCTGGGAAAAATCCCCCTCTATCTAAGATACAGGCTTGAGACAAATCCTTCCTCCCCATTTGACCTTGTGATAAGGTTTGCCTGAGAAGGGCCTTGTGATGTAGCAAAGCAACCGTGAGAGAATTCCTACCATCTGACCCTGAATAGCTGAAGATACCTCATTCCCAAACTATCCCTAAATAAGAATTGATTCCTACCTTCCATTTCACCTGCAATTCCTGGGCCCTTAGCTCAAGGCACAAACTGTTTCCCTGAGAAAGCAGCAGATCAAAGATTCTAACATCTGTTCATCTGTTAATTGGTGGGGGGGCACATTCTTACATTTAAACTCATTTCATTCTATGCTATCTCATATCACTCCAGATCTAAATACTATCAAATAATTAAAACTTGACATCCGGGGATCTTTTGTTTGTATATGTGTTCTCTCCTGACTTGACACCAAACCAGAGTACCAGACCCCTTGGGCAAAGAACTTTAGTCTCCTTTTCTCCAAGTATTAAGATCCCCCAAAATAGTATAAAATTTCTTTGGAAGTACAAATGTCATATCTTGGAATGCCCTTAGCAAACGGAATGGCTAAGATATCAGTTCCTAATAAATGGTGATTGCTAGAGGTAACTGAGAATCAGCATACCAATTTCCTGCCTAGTTAGGCAAAAGTCCCAACTCTGCATGTCCCCTTCTGGATTGGGGATAGGAGAGCAAAATAAAATTTCAGAACATAAAACTACTACATGTGATAGTTTTAAACCCAATGAGAACCTCAATCAGAATCTGCTTTGGAAGGGCTCTTAAGATGGAAAATATCATAAAATGCAAAAAATTATTTTTATTGATGTTCTGAATGAATCAAATTGTTGGAGAGTTCTAGAAAGTTTCTAAAAGAGGAAGGAGTTTCAGTTTGGGATTAGAATCCTTTCCTTTGGGCAGCTAGGTGGCACAATGGATAGTGCACCAGGTCTGCAGTCAGGAGGACCTGAGTTCAAATCTAACTTCAGGCACATAACTGCCTGACTGTGTGACCTTGGGCAAGTCACTTAACTCCATTGCCTTAAATAAATTTAAAAAAAATTTGAAACACAATACTTTCCTCCAATTTAATAAATATCTCATGGTAGGGCAACTTTGAAACTAATCACCCTTTCACAACTACACAACTAAGACAGTGTAAATAAAGTATTGTCTATGTTTGGCAAACCAACAAAAAAGCCTCCAAACTGAAAAAGAAAACTGGGACCCCAAAACAAATTGAATTTGCTCTAGGTCTTCTCTTGGTCAAAACTCCTATTGATATTAAAAGGAAGAAAAATTGAATGCAGAGTATGTTCACGCAATCAAATGAAGGAGTACCAAGGTCAGGTTTAAGAAGAGATATGTCAGTTTAGAAAATCTGTATAAAAGTAAAATATCTGTATATTATAATAATTATTCAATAAAAACTAAAAAGAAAATCCTTATACATTATTAGAGGATCTGTTCTTAGCTTCCCAAATAACAGTTTCTTTGATCTTTGACTATTAGGACTTCCTAGGACCTTGCAAGGATCTTTGTTGGATGGGTCCTGGGGTGAAGAATATAGAATTTCTCAGCTAAGGGATCAGTTTGGTCTCTGAAGTTTCAGATTTGTAGTGAAATTCTTTAGCGAGACTATGAGATTTGGGAAGGCCCCTGGCATACTGAGAGTAGGAGATTGAAGGAAATTTGGAATTTAGGATCATCAATTGGTTGAGACTGTCAAATCTGTTAAACCAGAGTTGTCAGGGCCTAAAGAAGAGAGAGAGGAGATATAGAGGTTTGAGGAAGGGACATTTTCAGGGGAAAAAAAGAGAATTTGAATAGAATAAATTATGGGAGTTTCATGGAAAAGAAAATGAGAGAGATAGAAATGCCCATAGAAAAGGGGACCTCAGAGTAATGAGAACACTTAGGGCAGGTAAAGGTGAAGTTTCCCAATGTCCTGCAAAACAGGATATGATAAAAGGTGGAAGGGATCAGAGAAAAGCACTCATCTGTTAGGGAAGGGACCTTACAGTAGAAAGAGCTCATAACTCTGAAGGATTTATTTTCAGGGATATGCTGTGTGGCCCAATATTGGCTAATTTTTACTAGTTAAAATAATAAGAAAGCAATTTTTCCCTAGGAGATCATTGACATTCCAATATAGTTATGATTGGGTATCAATAATGAATAAGAAAACATATAAAGAAAGTAAAACAAAACAAAAGCAAAAAACCTTAATATCTGCAACCAGACTTTTCAAAGAATATAGAAAGTTTTCAGTTAATTTCTTTTTACTAGACAACCCTTCCCTCAGTCATAAAACCACAATCTTGGAACAGCTAAAAAAATGCATTTCCATGTATTTTTCATTTAGTAAAGACTTTTAATTCCAAGAGAATTAATAAAAAAGATTACTAAGTATTTTTGGCAGGAAAATATTGTGAGAAGTGTAAAGAGCTTATAAGGGAGACAAATTCATTTAGAAATGATCATATTAGTAATACCTATGTATCAATATAATCAAAGAAATCAATATAATAATATCAAATTAATAATAAATGAAAATAGCACCTTGACTCAACTTTGTATTATATAGTTTTAACACTAATAATGTCATGTCTTGGATGGTCCATAGAAAAATAAATGCTTCCAAGTATAATTCATGTGAGAATGTTGGGAATTGTAGATCACATAGATTCAGAATGTCTCAGCTAGGAGTTAAATCCTACCCCTGAATGTACCAATACTGATTAGAAACTGAAACCAAAAAATGGGATCGGGAGAATACTTATAACCTAGATCATTTGAGCTGATGGATATTTCTAATCCATAATCTAAGGCCTTTTAGGTTGTAAAATTTAGAATTTCAGAACAAAGAAAGTGAAAGATCTAAAGCATGGACCAGAGTGTCAGCAGGAGGTGAGTGTAAATACAGCTTCACACTTACTAGCTGTGTGATCCTGGGCTAGACACTTAACTTGATTAGTTACAAAAAATTGGGAGATATTCAGAGACAATTTATCACAGCAGTGGGACTTGAGTCCACAGAATGTCAGGTGTGAGAGTAGCCATGGAGAAAAGGAAAGAAATAAGAACATGGGAATAAGGGAGGGGAGCTCTGAGAACATAAACAGTCAGACCTGGAATGTCCTAAAAACTTTCCTATACCAAACATGGGAGGTACCTGATGACATAAATCATGTGGAATTGTAGGGTCCTTAGAATGGAAAATATCATTAATTAAAAAATTGATGATGATCTGGGGCAACTAGTTGGCACTGTGGATAAGAGCACTGGCCCTGGAGTCAGGAGTAACTGAGTTCAAATCCGGCCTAAGACACTTAATAATTACCTAGCTTTGTGGCCTCGGGCCACTTAACCCCATTTGCCTTGCAAAAACCTAAAAAAAATGAGGATCCTATGTATTATTAGCTAAAATATTGTCTAGTTCAGAATTTGAAAACAAAGCACTATTAGATTTTTCAGAGATGTGTCTTCTGATTAAACTTTTAATATGCTTAAAAGAAAATCTCAAGCTTTAAACACATTGAAAAATTATATCATGAAAGCACTGTCAATATTTTGGCAACTCTCAATCTCCAAGGCCAAATGGATTCACAAGTGAATTCTATGAAACATTTAAGGAACAACTGGTTCAAATTCTATATAAACTCTTTGGAAAAATAGGTGAAGATGGAACTCTGCCTGACTCTTTCTATGACACCAATATGGTGCTGATACCTAAACCAGGAAGAGTTAAAACAGAGAAAGAAAATTATAGACCTATCTCCCTGATGAATATAGGTGCAAAAATATTAAATAAAATCATAGCAAAATGACTACAACAAGTTATCATTAGGTTAATATATTATGACAAAGTAGGATTTATCCCAGGAGTGCAGGATTGGTTCAATGTTAGGAAAACTGTCAGTATAATTAATTATAACAATAACAAAATTATAAGAAATCATATGATCATATCAATAGATGCTGAAAAAGCTTTTGACAAAATATAGCATCCATTCCTACTAGAAGCACTAAAGAGCATAGGCATAAATGGATTGTTCCTTAGAATAATAAACAGTATCTATCTGAAACCATCAAGAAGCATCATATGCAATGGGGATAGGATAGAGGCATTCCCAATAAGATCATGGGTGAAACAAGGTTGTCCACTATCACCAATACTATTAATATCATATTAGAAATGTTTGCTTCAGCAAAAAGAGAAGAAAAAGAAATCAAAGGAATTAGAATAGGAAAAGAAGAGACAAAACTCTCATTTTTTGCAGATGACATACTGGTATACCTCGAGAATTCCAAAAAATCATCTAAAAAACTATTAGAAATAATTAGCAACTTTAGCAAAGTCACAGGATATAAAAATAAACTCTCATAAATCCTCAAGTTTTCTATATATGACTAGCAAGATGCAGCAGAAAGAGCTAGAGAGGGAAATCACATTCAAAGTAACTTCAGACAAAATAAAATACCTGGGAGTCTTCCTGTCAAGATAGACTCAGAAACTTTTTGAAAGCAATTATAAAACACTTCTCATAGAAATAAAATCAGACTTAAATAACTGGACAAATATCAACTGCTTGTAGATAGACCGAGAAAATATAACAAAAATGACAATTCTACCAAAATTAAACTACCTGGTTAGTGCCCTACCAATCAAAATTCCAAAAAATTACTTCAATGAGTTAGAAAAAGTTGCAAGTAAATTCATATGGAGAAATAAAAAGTTGAGAACCTCCAGAGATTTAATGCAAAAAAGTGGAAAAGAAGGGGGCTTAGCCCTACCAGATCTAAAATTATATTATAAAGCATCGGTCATCAAAACTGTCTAGTATTGGTTAAGAAATAGAATGGGGAATCAGTGGAATAGACTAGGTGCAATAGCAAGAAACGAGTATAGTGATCTGCTGTATGATAAACCCAAAGAGTCCAGCTATTGGGATAAAAATTCTCTCTCTGATAAAAAACTGTTCGGAAAATTGGAAGTTAGTATGAAAAAAAACTAAGATTAGGCCAACATCTCATACCCTATACCAATATAAGATCAAAATGGATACAAAATCTAGACATGAAAAACAAAATTATAATCAAACTAGAAGATCAAGGATTAGTTCACCTGTCAGATCTATGGAAAGGGAAGAAATTTATGACTAAGGAAGAGATAGAGAACACCAGTAAAAATAAACTAGATAATTTTGATTTCATTAAATTAAAAAGCTTCTGCACAGACAAAACCACTGTAACCAAGATCAAAAGAAATGTAGTAAATTGAGAAACAATTTTTCCAGCTAGAATTTCTGACAAGACTCATCTCTAAAATATACAGGGAACTGAGTCAAATTTAAAAAAAAGACAAGCCATCCCCCAACTGACAAATAGACAAGGGATATGCAAAGGCAATTTACAGATAAAGAAATTAAAGCCATCCATAGTCATCTGAAAAATTGCTCCAAATCACTAAATATTAGAGAAATGCAAATTAAAACATTTCTGAAGTACCACTGCACACCTTTCAGATTGGCCAATATGGCCAGGAAGGACAATGATCATTGTTGGAAAGGATGTGGGAAATCTGGGACACTAATACATTGTTGGTGGAGCTATGAAGTCATCCAACCTTTCTGGAAAGAAATTTGGAATTATGCCCAAAAGACTACAAAAATGTGCATACCCTTTGATCCAGCAATACCACTACTGGCTCTATACCCTGAAGAGATGACGAAAAAAGGGTAAAAACATCACTTGCACAAAAATATTCATAGCGGCCCTGTTTGTGCTGGCGAAGTATTGGAAATTAAGTAAATGTCCTTCAATTGGGGAATGGCTTAGCAAACTGTGGTATATGTATGTTATGGAACACTAGTGTTCTGTTAGAAACCAGGAGTGACAGGAATTCAGGGAAGCCTAGAGGGATCAGCATGAACTGATGCTGAATGAGAAGAGCAGAACCAGAAAAACACTGTTTGCCCTAACAGCAACATGGGATTGATGATCAAACTTAATGGACTTGCTCATACCAACAACTTAACAATCAGGCACAATTTTGTTATATCTACAATGGAGAATGCCATCTATATCCTGAGAAAGAATTGTGGAGTTTGAATGCAGACCAAAGACTTTTATGAACCTTTAATTTTTTTTAATTGTCTTATGTAATTCCGCTATATCTAATATTATGCGTTTCTTCCTTAAGGGTATGATTTCTCTCTGATCACATTCAACTTAGATCAATGCATACTATGGGAATGATGTAACGACTGACTAACAAACTGGCTTCTGTGGGGGGGAGTGGGGAGAGGGAAGCAAGATTGGGGAAAATTGTAAAACTCAAAATAAATAAAATCTTTCTAAAATTAAAAAATATATATATTTTGACACTTCTCCCCCCAGACAAAGTTCTCAAGAACTCTAAAAAACTACACATCAAAACAAACCCTTCTTTCAGTAAAGAATACTTTTGACATTACTCTTAATTCTAATGAAAAGAGGGTTTTTTCCAACAAGAAACAAAGTATGATACAATGAAGACTGATAAGGAACAAGACTTACGTTTCGAAATTGAAAATTCTCTAATATTTATTTTCCAGGATATTAGTAATGGTCCTGTGTATTAAAATAATACTGATATCAATTTAAAAAATAAATACCATACAGAACATTGGAGGTACGTCTTAGCACCCAAATTATAAATTCCTCCTTCTGGAGGTACTAATCTTGAATAGAAAGTCAGAGGATTCATGGAAATGAGAATGAGTTATGTAGGAGAACATTGAGAAGAGCTATTAGAGAGAGAGGCGATCTCTTTGAACACCACAGTATAGAACTTAGAGTATACAAGAAATCATACTATGGAATAGCTGGGAAAGATTTAGGGAGATCAGTGCTGTGGAATGAACCTTAGAGTGAAAAAATCTCACACATGCCAAGGATTGATTTTCAATTCTAATCTTACTCCATTAGACAGCAAGGAGATCAAATCAATCAATATTGAAAGAAATTAATTCAAGCTATTCACTCAAAAGTCAAATACTTAAAATGAAGTTTTATTATTATCGCAAAAAAAAGAATATGTCATATGTCACTTTAGAGATGGCTAATGTCACAGAAACAGCAAACATCACTAGGACAGACTTTCAGAAAGAAGAGTAGAAGATAGAAGGGAAGGGCCTAGCATTCTATATAGTCCATGAGGGGACGAAGAGTTGGACAAAACTAAATGACTATACAACAAATAATCTTATTGGTTTCAAACATTGACCATTTCTTGTTAATGTGAAAAATAAGAAGGCAGATTTTCGTGTGGGTTCTTTCATTTATTAAATATAAATCATACCATGCATTCATGATGTATAATAGAAACAAAAAATTTTAAAAAACACACATATTGAAATGAACTACTGAATGTTTTTGGTGAGATTATTCTGTATTTTTTGGATAACCAAAAAGTCCAACAAAATCCAGAAAATCTGAACATCAGAACAAATTCAATTGCATGAATACCTTTCTTTAGTAAAGATTGTTGTTTCTGTTATTATGAATTAAAATGTTCCTTCAACAAATTTGGGCAAATAGCAGATGTACAGCATAGTGAATTTTTAGGAAAAAGACTTCCATTTGAAAGTTCTCATGTCAGTAATACCAATATATAATTACAATATTAATCTAATGCATAATATAAAAATAAAAATAAACTTAAAGCAAATTATCATGATATGGTTTTGTAACCAAATGTTATGTCCTCAATGCTCCTTAGAACACTAACAGTTAAGGCTTCCAGGTACTTTTCCTGTGGGAATGCTTAAAGTAGTAGAAAAGATGGATAATGTCTGAGCAGTTAGGAGTTAAATGTCTCTTGAATGTCCCAATGGGGATTGGAAAGTGATTCTAGAATAGATGGTCATCGAAAGAACTGGAATTCAAATGTAGGCAGTTAACAGAAACTTTTTTTTTAGATTTTTGCAAGGCAAATGGGGTTAAGTGGCTAGCCCAAGGTCACACAGCTAGGTAATTATTAAGTGTCTGAGGCCAGATTTGAACTCAGGTATTCCTGACTCCAGAGCCAGCATTCTATCCACTGCCCTACCTAGCCACACCCACAGAAACTTTTTATCCAGGAAATTGAGCTTAATTAGGCTATGGAATCTCAAATGTCATTGTTCCAAGGAAGTAGAAGTGAGAGAGTGGGAGATGTTCAGGAGCTAAGAATGGAAATCATTAGAAACAGGAGGGTTTTAGCACATAACAGGATTAAGAGATGGAAGGAGGTGGGAAATTATCTTGAAGAAAGAATATTAGAGCAGAGAGTGTCCTGCTATTCCAAAGAACAGATTTTGGAATGTCCTGAAAATCATCATGTTTATTACTAGATGATCTCTGAGAACAGAAATTAGAAGCTGTTAATGGGATTTAGAATTTAAAAAGACCATAAAATGCATTCTCAGATGCATTGTTATTTGGCCAAAATCTTGACCTACTTTAGGTCATTTAAAAAGAAAAAGGTAGATTTTTTGGATGATATCAAATATATTTTTGTTTAATTTTGAGGGTGCATTTATTATGCCTAAAATAAGCAGATCTGACAGCCTTAACTAAAAATGCTCTCAATGATATGATAAAAATGCTCTCTATGTTGATGATGATGCTTGTCCTTCATTTTCAAAGACCATGATGTCAGGGAGGTGATGTTATGACAAGCACATGAATTGGATTGGAATGAGAGGATGTTGTATTGTCATCAGTATCATTTTCTCCTCCAGAGCCATTTGGGTCTAATAAGCACATATGAATCAGAATGACTGGAGATGGCCTTGGATTTAAGGCAATCAGGGTTGAGTGACTTCCAAAGTCACACAAATAGTAAGTAGTAAGTGTCTGAGACTGGATTCAAACTCTCATCCACTTGACTCCAAGGCAATTGCTCTATTCTACTTTATGCTTAGCTGTCCTTGCTCTCTGTTTTATAACTACCCCCAAATACCCTGCAAATTCCAAAGATCTGTTCAGTAAAATCAAGATAAACCTCAGCAATTTCTTCCTTGATAAAGAAAACTACTGATAGTAGTATCAGTGATAATGGATATTCTGTATTTTTGGACATTAAAAATAGCCTTATGCAATATGGACTGATAAGAGGAGACAACTTATGTTTGGAAATCAGTATATATTTAAGACTTCAAGTACACTGATAAAATAAAAGAAAGAAAATGAACTGAAGTAGAAAAAGCCAAAAAAACACCTAAAGATCTCAGGTAGTGTTCATTTAGTCATGAGAACTTCATATTTGTGAAGGTCCTTAGAAAACAGAATGTCTGGACTTCCAAGTACCATCAAAGCAGGCAAGGTAGTCATAGGATAGAACTTAGAATCAAGAATTTCCAATCATAGCATGAGATTTCTCTTCATGTCACACTTCGGACTAGATTGTGAAGCCAGAATTGTTGAACTGGTCTTCGATTTGCAAGCTGCAATACCTGAGCTTGATGCTATGATACACTCATAAACATATCCTGAATAAGATCCTGAAATATACAGTCCCTGAATCCTGAGCAGGAAGAGATTGTAGAAGAAAAGGAATATTGGTATGTGGAAGGACTAGAAAAAAGATACTGGGAGATGCTCTGTGGCCAGTGAGGGAAATTGTCTGAAGAAATGTGATTTTAGAACAGACAATGGCAGGTCTGGGAGGAACCATGGACAAGACAATGAGAGATGGAGGAGGGATGCAGAAGCAGGGATTCAAGAAAATACCAAAGGTATTGGAGTACCCTCCAATTTCCCTGTGCATTTCTATGAGGGACCTGAGAATCTACAATGATCTGTTGTGATCTTCAAATTCTAAATATTATTAATTGCAAGAATTCCTTTGATGTATATATATATATATATATATATATATGTATTCTTATTGAAGAAAATTTTTCTAGTAATAAGTAAATAATGTATAACATTTTAAAGAATTATAAGAGTAGTTAGTTTTGAAAATTACCATGTAGCAGGCTTCATGTGTATATTAATAATGATGATCAGATTACAAAAGAAAAGGTAAAATCCTTATGGAATATATGAAGAATCAAAAATACCAGCTCCTGGTATCCCTTGGAATATTTAATATCAGAATATCCAAAGACATTGAAAAGATATATATATATGTTCAAAGGATCCTGGAGTTGATAATGCAGAATTTTCAAGCTAGGGGATTAGTTCAGCCACTAAAAGTCCTTGTTCTGACTTAGAAGCTTAGAGAGTCTAGGAGATGTGGGATGATTCATGCCATTTAGAATGTAGGAACTTGGAGAAAAAAAAAAATTGGAATTCAGAATCATGAGACAGATAAAATTGCAGAATCTGCCAGATTAGAGTCTTCAGGGCCTGGAGACATTACAGGGTTTAGGAAGGGACAATTTTAGAAACAGGAGGATTTGAGCACACAGTGTAAGGCCTGGGAATTGCTATGGAAATGAAATGAGAGAGCTAGCAGTGCCTAGAGAAGAGGGGACTTCAGAGCAAAAAGAACCCTTTGGGCAGAAAGTGTCAGATCTTATAATGTAGGTCAGGTCACTTTATGCTATAGTTGGGAGAGTACAGAGAACATCAATTATCTGCTCGGGAAATAGATCATTCACTTATTCCAATAAACTTTTTAATGGGAATCTGTGATGATTAAGAAAAATAAACAAAAATTTAAGAGAAATAAACCTCAAAGCTTTTCTATCTTGAACCTTAATTTTCAAAGTATTTGCTATGATTCTTGTAATTTTTTTGGCTAGTCAACACCCCTTCCAAAATCAAAAATCCTAGACAGCTATTGAAATGCAATTCTATGTATTTCTTTCTTTAGTAAAGATTTTTGTTTTTATGACTATTCATAAAAATGACTCAGAAATTTTTTTGATAAAAACCATCTTGTGAAGTTTAAAGAGCTTATAAGAGAGAAGACTTCTACTTGGAAATCATATTAGTAACACAATATATTGCTATTATAGTCAAATTATTTTTAAAAAGAATAATTTGAGTCAATTTAGCATAATATGACTTTAGAAATGAAAATGTCACTTCTTGGATGGTCCACAGAATACTAAACACTGAGACTTTCAGGTACTTTCATGTAGTAATGATTATTGATGACATGAATACAAAATGTCTCATCTAGGATTTAAATTCTGCCTCCAAATGTATCAATAATGAGTGGAAATTGAAGTCATAATATGTGATCAGAGAAGACACTTAAGAACCTTAAACATCAGGCACTGTTGAACATTTCTAATCCAGAATTTGGGGCTTTTTAGGTTGCAAAATTTAGAATATCAACATTGAGACACACTAGAACAGAGAAAAATGGAGATGTGGGGCAGGTAGGTGGTACGGTATGAAGAACACCAACCCTGACATCAGAAGGATCTGAGTTAAAATCGAGACTCATTTTTTTTTCCTTCTGGTGGTTCAGGTTTTGAATTGAAAGGGAATTCAAAGGATTATAATTGGGAGGACATATAAAACTTAGAATATCTGTGTTGAAAGGAAATATAGAATCCAGAATCCTGTAGATGAGGTATTGAAGCCAAAAAGTTTTGGAGAGGAGTTGCTCCAGGACTGATAAAGAAAATGCTCAGAAGTAGTGGGATTTGACCACACAGAATGACAGAACTTTGAGGAGTCATGGAGAGGGTGAATGAAAAAGATAGATGAACATGGAGAAGGAGGGATAACAGAGAGGGGAGATCACTTAGAACACCAAAGGGCAGAACTTAAAGTGTCCTAGGAACCATTGTATATGATACCTGGGAGGGCTCTGATAAGATCAGCCATCTGCTCTGGAATGGTCCTTACTGTAAAATCTTACCCATGCCAAGAATTCTTTTCCAACCTTAGTCTTAATCAGTTGGGCAACAAGGAGATCAAATCAGTCACTACTGGAAGAAAGTAATTTGAGTTATTCAGTGAAGGCCAAATATTGATGGTGAAACTTCAATACTTTGGCTATACAATGAGAAGATGGAACTCATTGGTAAATTCCCTGATAGTAAGAAAAACTGAAGGAAAAAGCAAAAGCAGATGGCAGAGGAAATCATGAAGGGACAGTGCCATGAAACCAATAAACATAACTTGGACAGACTTTGAGTACTGTGGATAGAAGTGAAGGGCCTGGCACAGAATATCTATGGGGTCAGGAACAGTTGGATATGACTGAAAGACTGAACAAAATTAAATATTCTTAGTTGGGCCAAATATTGGGCATTTCTATCCAGCTATTTTTTCCATTATTTATTTTCATTTTACCACAATAGTCTTATTGTAAACATAACCTCCCCCTCCCCACAAAGATAGATAAATATCAAGAAAAATAAAGTGAAAGGAAGAAAAGTATACTTTAGTTTGCATTGAGATAACATAAGTTCTGTCTCTGGGATGGATTGCAGTATGGAACCCCAGATTGTGACCTGGATCTGAGTATGGGCAGAGAAATAGAGTACTACCTCAGGGATAGCAGAGAGAACTCTGCAATCTACCCCAACCTCCTTACCATACATGAGCCAAGAACTCTGGAAGCAGCTGCTGGGTGGCTCCATTGGTTCTTGGGTCCAGACTGTATAGAGGGCTGTGCTGAAGAATGCACTGACCTGGGCTCCATACTCACTCTGGTGCAGCAGAGTTTTCCCACCACCCTTCCAAGTTATCCTTGGCAGTCCCTGGGCTGAGGGGTCAGGAAACTGTCCTCTTGCCAGGGACTCAGGAACTCCCAGGAACCCAAGTGCCTCATGGACTATTTATGGAAGGCTGGAGATGGTTTGCTCCAGGACAGTGTGACTGTTACCCAGGTTGAGTTGTGGTTCTGTGGAACAGATCCCACCATGGATCTTTCAAGAGATTTCGGGCTGGAATACAGTTTCACTCATTCTTTCTGTGGATGCTCAAACTCTAAAATTTGGTTAAAGTCATAATTTTAAGGTATTTGGAGTGATCTAGGAGTGATTTTCTGGGAATTCCTACCTCTATTCCACCATATTGGCTCAGCCCTCTCCAGTTTTTTTTTTTAATAGGAAGGTAGCTTTTTTCATGTAAAGTCATTCAATTATTTCAATATAAATTATTTGATGCATCCTTGATGTAAAATAGGAAAAAAACCCAAACAATAAAAATAAAAACCATAAACAACCCCCCCACATATATTGAAACAAACACCATGGTCTTTGGCGTGATTACTGTGGATTTTTTGGCTACCCATTTAAAAAAGACCCAAATCCCACATAACCTGAACACCAGAACAAATTGCTGATGCACAAATTACTTTTATAGAAAGAAATCTGTTGGGGGCAGCTAGGTGGTGCAGTGGATAGAGCAGTGGCCCTGAAGTTAGGAGAACCTGAATTCAAATCCTACCTCTAACAGCCTCATTGCATTAAATGAATAAAATAAATAAATGAATAAATTGCCTTAAATAAATAAATAAATTGCCATGAATAATTTTTTTAAAAGAACATCTGCTTCCATTACAATTAAGAAAAATGGATGCTCGGGAATTTGGGACCAAAAAAGCTAGTGTTTTGGATAGAGAGTATTTAGGGAGAAGGATTCTATTTGGAAGTTATCATATTAAAAAAAACCAATGTACATTTCAATTAAAATTCAATGAATAAAATTAAAAATAAGAACTGAACACTAGTTATACTGATATGTTTAGAAGCAAAACTCTTATTATTTTGAGGTACCATAGAACACTAAATGTTTAGGCTTTCAAATACCTTTCATGTGAGAATGTTGGAAGTAGCTGAGAGAACCAAGATCTAGAATTTATTAGCTATGACTTTAAAACTGCCTCTCAATGCCCCATGGAGAATAAAAAGTGAAATAAGAATATACAATCATGGTGGATACTGGAATCCAAACTGTTGTTTTGAGGGAAACTTTCAATAAAGACCCTGAGCTTTTGTGTGGTCTTGGGCAAGCCAATTAACTCCATTGCCTTGCAAAAAACTGAAAAACTAAAAAGATCCTGAGCGTGATCTGACTCTAATGTCATTGTTCATAAGGATTAGAAGTGGAAGAGTGGGAGATGTTCAAGAGATTAGAATGGAAACAGTAAAAAAAGAGGAAGTTTCAACATATAGCATGGTGTAGCCATGGTGAAGAGAAGGAAGGAGATAAGAAAGCACAGAGAAGAAGGGTTATCAGAGAAGAGAGTGTCCTGAGGTTGCAAAGGGAAGATCTTTGAATGTCCTGAATATCATTATGCTTTATTGCTTAAGTGACTTCTGAGAACAGAAATGATTGGCTATAAATGAACCATACAACAGAAAATTTCCTATATGCCAAAGATATACATTCTTAGTTCACTGAAGTATTTACTGTTGTAGATCATTAAAGATAAAGGACATGATAGATTATGTTTATAGCACCAAGCATAAATTTGAGTTTCATTTAGAGGATACACTGGTGATGCTATAAATAAACACATCTGACATCCTTAACCACAGATCTTCAAGAGTATGGTGAAATAATCTCTATTTTACTACCACCCCAAAGAATCCACAAAATCCAAATATCTGCACAGCATAATCCAGTTCAATCCTCTACAATTGCTTCATTGATAAAGGTCGTTATTGGTAATAGTAATAATGACACTGAATATTCAGTAGTTTGGGTCATTAAAACGCAGTGTTACATAACATGGATTTACAAAAAGAAAAGAGTCAAATGGGTTGTACAAATAATATTATAAAAGAAATCTAAGGAAAAAGTAACCCAAACAAATCAAAGGAGGGTATTCCTTTAAATATGAGAATCTTCTTTCTGTGACAATCCCTAAAAAAAAAGAAAAGTTTGAAAATGATTATAGGTACTACTCAAGCGAGTTGTACAAATAAAATCATAAAAGAAATTTAAGCATGAGAACCCAAACAGATCTTAGGAATGTATTTCTTTAGTTATGAGAATCTCCTCTCTATGTCACTCCTTAAAAAACTCATTGTCTTGGTTAGAAATATTCTGAAAATGAGCAAGTTGTTGGATGGTTAGAACTTAAAATGTAACATTTCCCAGCATTTAAGGAAGTTCCACCTTTGAATAGATCAATTAGGAATAGATTGTGAAGTCAAAATTCTTGAAAAGGTTTTGATTTGGAACTCGAAATATCTGAGGTTAATGGAAACATACAATCGTAAATTGATGATAACGCTAATCCTAAACTAGAAAATCCTGGAATCCTGAGGTAGATTAGTCAAAAGAGTAATCTTTGGTACATTATTTCTTGACTCCAATATCATCTTTATTGGGCATCAGGTTTTTCTAAGGAAAACAAAGAAACTCACATTCAACCAAGGTCTAGTCCTGGGAGAACAGGAGAGGTTTAGAGGTGAATGAGGAAAACTCTCTGAAGGAATGGTATTGGTGAAAAGACACTTCCAGGTCTGAGGGTAGTTATGGAGAGGGGAGCCTGAGGAGAGTCTCCAGGAGAAGATAATCAAAATCATGGATAACAAAAGAGAATACGAAAGATCACATGCCATAGCTATTAGGATTTTAAGAATCTAAAATGATCTGTTGTGAAATGATCCTTCAAATGCTAAATATTTACTCTAAATATACTTTGAGTGAATAAAACTATTTTCTAGTTGCAGGTAAACAATGTATAGGGCATAGAAAAGACACTGGCTAGTTTTAAAACTTTCTATGTTGTCAGGTTCCAGTGTATAATACCCAATAGAAAAAAGAAAATTCTTATGGATTTTAGGAGGGTCTGGTCTTAGAATTTACAATATCAGTGCTTTGGAACACTGACATTTGGGGGGTTTTGAGATATTTTAAGGATTTATATTGCTGGGATCTAGGAGCTTAGAGCACAGAATTTCCAAACATGGTACGTTCTGCCCCTGAATGCTTAGATTTCAAGTTAAAAGTTTAGAGTATGAGATGTGGGATGACTCATGAATATAGAATGTGCATGCTTGATAACAATTTTAGAATTAAGGATTGTCAATTGGTTGAGAATGAAGAATCTGCTAGACGTGAATTGTGAGGGCCTAGAGAAGAGAGAGTGATAAAAGTAGGGGTCTGAGAATGGACATTTTAAGAAACAGGAGAAGTTGAGCAGAGTTTAGACCTGGGAGTTGCCATGGAGACAAAAATGAGAGTTAGTAGTACTCAGAGAAGAGTAAAGAGTAAAGAGCAAAAAAGAACTTTTGGGACAGAAAATGTCAGATCTTGCAGCATCCTGGAAAACAGGATATGCTACAGGTGGAAAGGTTCAGAAACAGCAATCAACTGCTGGGGAAGGAGCTTCAGAGTGGAAAATTTCACAACTTACCAGGATTTTTTTTCATATATATGTATAAATATGTAGGGTTTATTTCTAAATAAAAGAAGTATGACATATGTATATTACACATGCACACACACACACACACACACACACACACATTTTATATATGTGTATACTGTGGGGGTCCTAATGTTGACAATTAGGGAATTAAAACAGAACCAAACCAAAAAGTTATTCTACTCCAAAGAGAATTTAGTGAGATTGCTATCCCCACAGATGAACATTTCTATTGCAGAATCTGGAATTCTTTAAGGCTGTAAAATCCGGAATGTTACCATAAAGAAACACTAGAACAGTGAAAGTGGGAGATGTGGGGCAACAAGTTGTGACAGTAGATAGAGCATCAGGCCTCGAATCAGTAGGACTGGGTTCAAATGTGGTTTTAGACATGCATTACCTGTGTTACTCTGAGCAAGTGAAAGATGTTCAGAGGCTGAAAAACGCAATTTATCAAAACAATGAGATTGTCGTATATAGAAGGTCAAGCCTGAGAATAGGCATGGAGAAGAGGAGAGAAGTAGGAGTCCTTGCTAGAAGCTACATCAGAGCAAGAAGATCTCCTAGAACATAAAATGTCAGACTTGAAGCATTCTAAAACTTTCATAGAGTAAACTTGATAAGGTTTTGAGAATGTAAATCATGTGGTTTAGAAAGGACCTCAGAATGGAAAATAGAAATGTTGTCAGGATTTATAATCATATATTATTTTTGGCTAAAATATTCTTCAGTTTGAAGCAAATTAAGAAAATAATTTTATATTTTTTCCTGGAAAGTAAATCTTTTATTCCAATTGAATTTATATTATTCTTCAAGGAATATAACATTTTAACACAATGAAAAAGCATATTATTAAAGAATTGTCTACTTTGACTATCTCCCCTAATATAAAGCATTCACAATTTTTAAAACTTGCATAGCAATATAAGTGCAGTTCATGTACTTCCATTATTGATAAAAAAAAAGTTATTGATTTTACTATTCATTCTAATGAATGTAGGGTTTATTTCTAAATAAAAGAAGTATGACAAAATGAGGATTTAAAATGGACAAGACATTTCAAAATCAAGATATTAGTAATTATGTATATTATAAAAGTAATGATATTAAATTTTTAAAATTATAAAGTCCATAGGTCACTGGAGGGTGCAACTTTAGAACCCAAAATTTCAGAACCTGAAAGGTCCTTAGAACACTTGAATGTATCAGATTTCCTCCTAGATTTCAAGAATTAAGTTGAACGTCACTTAGAGGTTAGACTCTGAAATGTTCTGATTCAGTGTCAGTTTTTCTTTCTGGAAGTCCAGATTTTAAATGGAAAGTGAGACCAAAGGATTAGAACCAAGAAGACAGGACTTAGAATGTATAAGTTAGAATAAACTATTGGATCCAGAATCCTAAAGCCAATGAAGTGTGGAAGTTGAAGAGTCATTGGTACTAGAAGAGGCAATAACTTAGAGTGTTCTAGAAACTACTTCATGGGATAGCTGGGAAGGGTCCTAAGATCATTCATCTGTTCTAGAATCCTCAACCATGGCAAGGATTCATTATTCAAATATAAATTCTATTATTCCTTGTTAATACATAATAAAAACAAAAAAGCAAAAAAGAATTAAAAACATGTTGGGGTAATTGATCAAAATTTTTTGCTAAGATTACCAGTTATCTTTGGTTATCCAAAAAAAAGAAACAAAACTCATACAAACCTAGACAGAAGAACTAGTCTCATTGTAAGTATTCCTTTCTTTAATACTTGTTGTCTTTATACTTGTTAAGAAAATGAATCTTCAGCAATTTTGGACAAAAAAGCAGACATTCCACATAAAGGTTTTAAGGAAGAAACCTTCTATTTAAAAGTTATCATATTGGTAAAGCTGATGTACATTGTAATAAGACTCCATAGAAAGTGGAAATGTGGGACAACAAGATGGTACAGTAGATAGAACAGCAACCCCAGAGTCAATAGGACTTGAGTTCAAACATGGTTTTCCGAAATAAACTATTTGTGTTACCTTGCCAAGTCACTTAACCCTCAATGTTTCAAAAAAATGTTGGAAATGTTCAGACTGAGAATGCAATTTATCAAAGAAATGGAATTTTATAACATGAAATGAAGAGCCTTAGTGTATTCATGGGTTAGAGAAGGAGAGAAGTAGGAAACCTTGGAAGAAGTTGGATTAGATATTCATAGATGATCATTCACTTAGTCCAATTTAATTTTTATTTAGTATTAATGATGCATAGAAAAAACCAAACAAAAAAACTAAAACAAAACAACAGCAATAACAACAACAACAACAACAAATTCTTCTATTTCAACCACAATACCAAAAGGGTTTAGTATATGTATGTGATGGAACCTTTTTGTTCAATTAGAAATCAGGAGAGATGTAATTTCAGAGAAGCCTGGAAAAACTTGTGTGAATTAATGCTGAGTGAGATGAACAGAACCAGAAGAACATTATATACCTTAACAATAATAATAACCTTGAAGGGCATGTTCACTCTATCAGTGCAACAATCAGGTACACTTTTAGGGAGTCTGTGACATAGAATTGAAAGATTATTATCTTCAATTAAAAAAGTCTTATTTTATTACATAATTTGAATCTATGCATATCATGGAAACAAATGTAAAGACTATATCAGATTGCCTTCTGTTGTGGGGAGTAAGGAAGGAAGGGAGGGAGAAGCTTGTAAAATTCAAGATCTTTCCAAAAATGATTGGTAGAAACTACTATTGTACATAATTGGAAAACACATAAAATATTTATGAATTTTTTTCAAAAATGTGTTTGATGATATTAATATCAATTTTTTGGCTTGGAAAAAACACCCAAAATACACAGTATTAGCATACCTAAATGAATTCCATTCTACGTATTCCTTTGATTTTTTTTTTGCTGATTCCATTACTAGCAATAAAAATAACTATTGAGAAATTTTTAACAAAAAAATGAGAACTTATTAGGGAGAAAACCCTTATTATGAAATCATCTTATTGGTGTGACCATTGTGTACAATAAATATAATACAATTAAAATAATAAAATAAAATTTAAAAATTTGTCTCTATGATGATATGTCTTTGGAACCCCAAATGTCATATTTTGGATGGTTCACAAAACACTAAAGATCTAGACTTTCAGGAGCTTTTCATGTGGAAAGCTGGAAGTAGTTGAGTATATATAGATTCAGAATTTCTGAACTAGGAGTTAAATTATGCATCTGGAGTGGAATGTGGAGAGGAAAGTGAAGCCAAGGTATGAGATCATAGAGAGTACCTAGACCCAAGACTTTATGGAATTGATGGAATCTTATAATCCACAGTCCTGAATTTGATATAGCTGTAAGAACTATAATGTCAGTGTTGGGAGGGATTAGAAGTGTAAAAGCAGGAGATGTTCTGGGTCTGAGATTGAATATTGTCAGAAACAGCAGGCTTTTAGCTCATAGCATGATGGAGCCATGGTCAAACAATGAAGGAAGCAGGAGAGCACTTAGAAGAAGAGATATCAGAGGACAAGATGCCCTGACCCTCCAAAGAACAGATTTTGTAAGTCCTGGAAATCACCACTTTTGATTGTGAGGTGTTCTTTAAAAACATAGTACTTTGACTCTGAATGGAACTTAAAATGGAAAATGTCATAAAAAGGCAACACTGAATTTTCAGATATATTCTTAGTTGACCCACATATTGATTGTGCAGCATATAAAAATAATTTTTCTTAGGAGATCAAATTTAAATTTGAATTTAATTTTTAGGATGCATAAGAGATGCCTAGAAGAAAAATATTTGACATCCTCAGTCACAAAACCTTAATGATATTGTGAAAAATCCACTGACTTTGCTAGGCAGCCCCCAAAATTTACAAAGCCCATGTATCTGTAGAGAAAAAAAACCAGGGCTATCCTCTACTATAATTTTATTGTTTTAAAAATGCCTATTTATAGTAGTATTTCTGCTAATAAATATTCAGTATTTTGGTACATTACAACATGGTGTTGTTTATTAAGGTCTTATAGGAGGAGAAGAATTCTGTTTGTAAATAAGCCTCAAGTAGGTTGGCAAAATAAAAAATAATTAAGCTTAAAGCAAAAACAAAGAAATCTAGATATTATGGTGTTCCTTTAGACATGAGAATCTCAAATCTGTGAAGTTCCTTAGAAAGCTAAATGTGCAGACTTCCAGGTACCAATAAAGTAGGCAATTTGGTGGTAGACCAGAGCTTACAAAATGGAATTTTCCAGCATGGCAATAAATCCCAGCTAAGAAATGGAACAACTAGATTGGATTATAAAGCCAGACTTCTTGAACAGCTATTTGACATGGAACCTAGAATATCTGAGTTTGATGGAAATATGGCATCTAGAATCCTGAGCTGGATAAGAATATAGAAACAGGAATGTCAGCTGTAGGCCGACTGACTAGGAGAGAGTGACAGACAGACAGACAGACAGAGAGAGAGAGACAGACAGACAGACAGAGACAGAGAGAGAGAGACAGAGACAGAGAGAGATAGAGAAAGAGGGAGAGAGAGAGACAGAAACAGAGAGACAGAGAGACAGAGACAGAGACAAAGATTCAGAGACTGATGAGGGAAAATGTCATAAGAAAATTGGAATTTTAGGATAGACAATGTCAGTCTGGGAGGAGCAGAAGAAAAAGAACAAAATAGATTGGAACTAGAAAATTCACAAATTTTCCATATGCCATAACTGTGAGAACTCTGAAAACTTGCATCATCTGCTCTTTTCCAGTTCTAGGTAAATAAAGAAAAGAGGATAGTCTAGAATATCTGAATTTCAAACACTCATTTCAATTTACTTTACATTGCTCCCTTGTGAAGGTCAAAAAGAAAATTCACATCTTCCACCACACCTCCAAAAAGGTTTGATGAAATAAATGATAATTTTCTGGCTAGTTAAGAAATTCAGATACAAGGTGGATATACTGGCATCATGAAACTAATGCAATTCTGTGAAGCACTTTCAAACTACCAGTGATGTTATTTCTATTGAAAATGAACATAGAATACTTTTGAACAAAAAGAAATCTAGGGATTAATTTTTGCAGTCTAATGAGAGACAAGACAAATGTGATAATTTTTTAATAATAATTTTAAATGTCAAATCATTACAGGTCATAGGAGTATATGACATTAGAATCCAAAACATCAACTCTAGGAAGTGCTGGAAGTAGTTAAAGTAAAGATCAAGAATGTATAAGCTAGGAATTAAATCTTGTCTCTGAATGTCCCAATGAGGGGCAGACAGTGAAGCCATAATATGTGATCATGGAGGACATTGGAATCCAGACTATGTTGAACTTGATGAAAACTTTGTATTCAGTATGCTGACCTTGATTTCACCGTGGAATATCTAATGTCATTCATTGTTCAAAGGAAGTAAAAGTGATAGAGTCAGAGATGTTCAGAAACTCAGAAAGGAAACGGGGGAGTTTTAGCACGTATGGTGTAGCCATGGTGAAGAGAAGAAAGGAAGAAGGAAAGCAATTTGAAGAAGGGATATCAGAGCAGAGAGTGCACTGAGACTCCAAAGCACAGATCTTGGCAAGTCCTGAAAAATCACCATGTTTGATTGATGAGCATATTCTGAGATCAAACATGATTGGTTCTGAATGGGCCTTGGAGAAAAATGTAACAAATGGCAAGAACCTTCTCTTCTATATAACCATAGTTAGCGCAGATACTCAACTGTTTTACATCATTTAAAAAAAACAAAAACAAAAGACGGCTTTTCTTATGAGATCAAACCCAAATTCCTATTTAATGTTTAATATAGTGATGGATAATGATAGATAATTAAGAAATTTGGCAACCTTAACCTCAAAACCTTAGGGTAAGATGAATATAATATTCATTTTAGAACAAGAGATATCTGATCCAGGAGAGAATACCAAAGGTCAGGACTGGTGTGTTCTCATATTTTCCATATGCTGTAACCATGAGGATTCTGAGAGACTACTTGATCCCCTGTGGAATGCAACTTCAGATGCTAAATGTAATAAAATTCAAGGCTAATTATAAATATATTCTTTTTTTGATGGTGAATTTAGTACCAAATTTTAATTTCAGAGCTTAATAATTATAAATGCTTGTGTATGCATTTAGTCAGTCAAGAATCAAACCTCAATCTAAACCACTGCATAAACACATTGAAACAAAAGGTAAAAGTCATGAAAAATACTCGGGGGCTTCTTTATCATAAAGAAATAATTAACAATGTTAAAATATTTTTACACACCGAACATCATAAATTGCAAAGTCATTATTTTACAGTGTTGATTTTATTAACTTTTTAAAACATAGCTATAGTTGAATATTGCAACAAAAACAGCAGCTTGTGAGATGAAATGATTGTAGTCCTTCACTCATTCACAATTGCATACAAAACTCAGCAGTACAATGAAGCATATTCACTGACATATTCATTTGACACTGAACCTCACCTCTGGGGTTCTGCTCATCATCCTCAGAAGTTTCTCCACTGTAATGGCATCATCTTTCTTGGGATGTACCAAAGTCCAACAGTTCTACCTGAACTATGCCGTCAGTCTCCTCGATTTCCTTTCTATCAGGAAGTAACAATTTCAAAAAAAAAAAATAGCAACAAAGTCATTCCCTAGAAAGTTTACCTTAAATTCAATGATTGAAATTTCTTTCTCATAAGATCAACAATAATTTGGCATACCTTCATTCAGCACACATTTGATCTCCATGTTTAACAATCTGACCAAATTGAGAAGTAATGACTATAGTTCTACTATCAAAAATGGTTTTTGGTTTCTGAAAGTTCCACTGGATATTCATACTCTTGAAAAAGTCCTCATCTTGTGCAAAAAAATATCCCCCTTGTCCTTCTGATTCAAAACAGTGACAATATCTCCTGCCTGAATTCCAGACTCCTGGTCATCTCCACCATGGAATATTATCTTCTTTCCATCTTTCATGTCCTTGTCAATATGAACCTCTAGAATCTCCTCTCAAGAAATTTTCCTTCCATTACAGCTTTTAAATCGATTTTGAGGGCTGAGTTGCTCCCCATGCAATTAGCATTCCATACAAACTGATTGAATTTGCTGAAACATTTCAGGTCCTATCTGTTGAATTCTTATTTGTATTCCAGTACCTCTGCAATTGGGACAGCAATACAAAATTCCTTTCTTATCATCTATTCTTCAAATTTATCACAAATCATATCTTTTTCAAAGTCAGTTTTCTCATTGCACCATTATATAAATCTTCTAATTTCAACAACAACTGGCGAATAATGTTTTCACCTCTTCATTCCCTTGCATTCTTCTCTCTTCCAAAAAACATATCAAAGCTATCTATTGGAGGATCAAAGTCATGACCAGAATCACTCTCTTTGATGTTATCCACCTTTGTCATATAAGTTTCTTTACATGAGAAAGCACTTCATAAGCTTGAGAAATCTGTTAGAACTTTTCTCTTCATTTGGATTCTTATCTGGGCAATATTTCAAGGCAGGTTTTCTAAATGCCTTTTTTAGCTCTTCCTGAGAAGAATTGAATTTTACCTCCAAAATATCATAATAAGTTGTTTCTTTTACCATTTCATTTTTTTATAGCCAAGGAG
This sequence comes from Macrotis lagotis, assembly GCF_037893015.1. Taxonomy (NCBI): domain Eukaryota; kingdom Metazoa; phylum Chordata; class Mammalia; order Peramelemorphia; family Peramelidae; genus Macrotis; species Macrotis lagotis. Next base: position 86,289,972 of record NC_133666.1, read on the forward strand.
TGACTCAAAATGGTATGCCAGGTGTCCAAATGCCCAAGTCGAGGATGATGATAAAGGGGACTGCCCAGGAGTCAGTTGGGATATTGGAGAATCGAATGGAATTAAGAGAAGAATGGGGAAGGGGGCCCAAGTTTTTGTGCATGGAGCTTGAATAATGGCAGTTCTAAATATATTCTTTTTTTTTAGGTTTTTTTTTTTAGGTTTTTGCAAGGCAAATGGGGTTAAGTGTCTTGCCCAAGGCCACACAGCTAGGTAATTATTAAATGTCTGAGACTGGATTTGAACTCAGATACTCCTGACTCCAGGGCTTGTGCTTTATCCACTATGCCACCTAGCTGCTCTGTAAATATATTCTTAATAGGAAAAATATTTTGCAGTTCTAGCTATATAAAGAAAGGAGATGAATTTAGAATTTCTAAATGAGATAAGTCATTTATTTCAATTTACTTTATACTATATTCTTCTGCAGTTCAAAAAAAAAAATCAGGTCTCCTAGCACATAGCCAAAATGTATTAGTGAAAATATTGAAAATATTTTGTTTAAAAATTCTTAAGAAATGTATATATAAGCACCATGAAACAAATGTAATTCAATTAAGATTATTCTTTGATAAATACTAGTATTGATAGTGTCAATGTGTAATAATAATAATAATAATAATAATAATAATAATAATAATTTTCACAACTATATTCCTGGAAAAAAAACATTGATTTCTTTAGACAGGATTCAGCTTTCACCTTATTACAATCACCTTTTGTCAACAGGGGAGGAAACCAATGACTATCTCCCCCATGTTAATTAAAAATTCAGAAAGACGATGATCAGGATGTTAGAAGCCTTGTCCTGTCTTCATGTTGCATATAATCCATGAAGAGATAATAATCAGTCAGATAGTATTGTATATGGATGATAAGCTTTAAGGAGCAATTGGGTAAGTTCCTATTGTGCAGCATTCATTGTCAGGCTACCAAGAAGATTAATGAATTTTCCCATCTTTTGTCTTTTTATAAATACACCTGTCTCCCTCAGTTCTGGGTTATCATCTTGGACAAATAAATGTCATAGAAAAAAACTTAACATTTAACCAATATTTTCTGTCATTTTATTTAAATATTTTATTTTATTTTTAAAATTTTATTTTTGAATTTTGCAATTTTCCCCCTAATCTTGATTCCCTCCCCCCACCCCCACCCCCCACCAAAGGCCATTTGTTAGTCTTTACATTATTTCCATGCTATACATTGATCTAAATTGAATGTGTTGAGAGAGAGAAATCATATCCTTAAGGGAAAAAATAAAATATAAGCAATAGTAAAACTCCATAATGTGACAATGTAAACCCTTTATTTTAATGTTTACAATTTCATAATTGACAACATAATTTATATTTATAATGAATATAGAAAAATTTTAAAAACATTAAAAAGAAAACCAAGATGCTAATTCCTTAAGCCTTATAAGAGACAGAAAAAATGTTTCCAGGTCATGATATGTCTAAATTATTCAGTAGAACTTAGAATATCTGAGCTAAAAGGAAAGATTGAGTCCAGAATCCTGAAGTATATGAGGATTTGAAGCCCAAAAGTTAGTATTTGGGAGTAATGGACCAGACAGAGAAGAAACTGTTCTAGGATGATAAAGAAAAAGGTCAGAAACAATGGGATTTGAACCCAAAGAATGACAGGTATTGAAGGAGTCATGGAAAAGAGAATGAGTAAGGCAGGAGATTATGAAGAAGCAGACATATTAGTGAGAGAACACTTTTCTTAGAATAGCAAAGGTCATAAATTGGAGTGTCTGAGAAACCACTATATAAGATTGCTAAGAAATTATTAAAAACATCAATCATCTGGAATGGGTTTGAGAAAGAAAAATCTCACCCATGCCAAGGATTAATTGCCATTTCTAATCTTAGTCCACTGAGCAGCAAGGAGATCAAATGAGTCAATACTTTTTTTTTTACTGAGAAAATAAGCATTTATTTACATTCCAGTCACTGTGCTAAATGCTTTACAAATATTATCTCATCTAATCATCACAAATCTATAAGGTAACTGCTATTATTATGATTACCATTTTGCATTTGAGGAAACTAAGGTAGGTTAAGTGACTTTCAATAGCTTCCTACAACTGATAAAAAATGTCTGATTTGACCTCTGAATTTCCTGATACCAGGTCCAGGGATCTATCTACTACCCCACCTTCAGAGTTGAAAGGGATCTCAGAAAAAACCCTTTCATTTTACAGATGAGGAAGTAAAGCCAAAGAAGTGAACTCAGTAGCCTAACATCACAAACAGGTAGTGTCAGAGGTAAGATTTGAACCTAGGTTCACATTGCCATACTGCCTCCTAATAATACTGGATCTGTAAAACCATGGTTATCAGCCTCACAATCACCAGCATTTAGTTGTAATATTTTCTATGTTTCCTGCAAATTCGCCATGGTGTCATTGCCTGCAGGTAGCTCAAGGTTAGTGGAAGAAGAGATTTGGATCCATTTATAAAATAATAAGATTTAGAACTGGAAGAGAGCTATAAGGTAGGTTGAAGAACAGTCATAGTCTTGGAGTCAAGGAACCTTGACTATGGCTCCAGTCTTAGATCTGTGTGTACCTATAAAGATCACTTAACGTGGTCAATCTGTGGTGCAGTGTATGGTTTGCTGGACCTGGAGTCAGAAAGATGGACCTGAGTTCAAATTTAGCATCAGATACTCACTGGTTTTAATTTGCCTTAGTTTGCCTGTAAAATGGGAGTCATAATAACTCCTACCTTACCATGAGGATAAAATCAAATAATATTTATTAAAACAGTTGCAAACCACAAAGTGCTATATAAAGTTTATTGTCACTTTTATATTTATATACCCTCTTGCCCTCAATTTCCCTCCCTGTGAAATGGAAAAGAAAATAGCAACCAATATGCATAAGCATTTATTGAGGTATTATAAAATGTTCTGCAAAGCTTGAAGTACCATATAAATGTTAAGTATTTATTGTTTTTCTTTTCCCTATTCCTATTCCCCATTCCTATTCATTCAAACTGAGAGCCCCCATTCTAATAAGAAATATATGCCCATCCTATGGCCAAGCAACTGTACTTACTACTGAAGCCTAGAATTTTGCTGTTATTCCTTCAGGAATACACATAACTCTTGATAGCCTAAGCTAAAAAGAAAACTCATTTCAAGAAATCTCAGCATCTCAAAATTGTATATGGAAGTCTTTCAGTCTCCCTCATCCAAGCCATACCTAACAAAATTTCTTCACTAAAAACTTTAGCCTAAGAAAATCCCAGTGTGGAAGAATCAACTATCTTCCAAGGCTGTCCTCTTAACTTTTCGAGATCTTTATTTATTAGAATTTTTTTTCTAATAAATGTGCATGCACACATAAAGAATATCATTAAAGCAAGTAGTGATGCTGGGAACACATGTGGGGTGAGAATAAGGAAGAGGGTACCAGATGCAGAAAAGTATTCAAAAAGAGAGTTCTTAATAAAGCCAAGAGTCTTTGGCTTTATTAATCCTTAGTTCTTCTTTAAAAGTATCAGTATAAGATAAGGTAATGGGAGGTTTCTTGATTGACTCGGCTATATCATTAGAAAGTCAATCTTTAACCTAAAAATTATGGCCTCCTTCTTTTGTCACTCACCCATAATCTTCAAAGTTTCTTGGAATTCTTTTTTTTTAAATTTTCACCAATAACTTTCAAATATTGCATTTTTTTGCTAGCCTTTAGATATGACTAGCGTGGGAAGGAAAAAGGAAGATGAAGTGGAAAAGAAGAAAGGAATATATATGAACAAAGAAATAGACACCCACACAAATAGAAATAGAATTGCAGATTAAGAAAGACAAAAGGGAGAAATTAGAAGATGCACAAAATAACAATGCATGCACATGGGATTGCAAATTGGCACATTCATATAAACATTCACAGAGATAGGTAATGAGAGGGAAAACATTCAGAGAAAAGAAGCAAATATAGACACGCAATGACATGAAGAACATGTTCAGAAACTTTCAAGCAGTAATATATCTAAATTGTGAATTTTTTAGAAGATTATAGCCAAAGACAAGATAGTATACTTTAGGTATAAATTGGGGATACCACCTTTCGGTATCTGTCCCCTATTTAGAATATTCTCTAGACCAGTGAGCCCTATATTGATATATTTCAATGGACTGATGAGTCCAATACCAGTGAGGTACTTCTGATGACTACGTATATCATCCATTCACAATTTTTCATCTCACTTATCCCATGGGTAAATGAGTCGATACTTAAAAACTTAGCCAAATACTATAAAGGTAAAGATTACTTTGGCTACGTAATGAGATGTTAAGCCTCATTGTAAAGATCCTGGTTTTGTGAAATACTGGATTTCAATGGCTATTGAAGAAATGGATAGATAGTGTCATGGAACCAGTGAACATAACTAGGACACACTTTGAGAGAGAATAGAGGAGAGAAGGAAAGGAACTAACATGCTATGCAATATGGGCTCAGGAAGAGCTGGACACCATGGAACAACTGAAGAAACACAAGTATCCTTTGTGGATCCAAATACTAGTTGTTTCTAATAAATTTATAAAATAAGATGAAAGTAGATTTTTCATGTTAGAGCTTTCATTTATTATAACATAAATTATATTATGCATCCAAGATGCATAATAGAAGCAAAAAGAAAAATGAAAACAAAATCAAAAACAAAAACTAAAACCCTACATGTTGAAATGAACTCCCAAAAGATTCTAGTGATTTTACTGAGTATTTTTTGACTGGCCAAAACCACAAACCCAAATCCCACAAAACCTGAACAAGTGCAATTGTATACTTTCCTTTCTTTAAAAACTGTTATTTCTATTCCTATTAAGAAAATTTGAATTCAGAAATTTTAGACAAAAAAAACCTAATGTTTACTATATAGAGCTTGTGGAGAAAAAGTCATCTATTTGAAAGTCATTATCAGCAAAGCCATTTCATATTGCAATAGTAATCCAATTAGTAACACTAAAAATAAGAACTTGACACAAGTTACCCTGATATGGCTTTAGAATCAACAATGTCATGTCTTCAATATTCCCTAGAATAATAAAGGATTAGGCTTCCAGATACCATTCATCTAAGAATGTGATAATGAATGTCTGAATAAGGAGTTAAATTCTGCCTCTTAATACATAAAAGTGGAATTGCAAAGTGGTAATCTGATCATGGAAGGCACTGGAGCCCAGATAGTGTGATCTTGACAGAAATTTTGAATCCAAAATTATAAGTTTGATTTGATTGTGGATTTAAAGTGGAAGAGTAGAAGATGTTCAGGAGCTAAGATGGAAATTGTAAGAAACATAAGGGATTTAGCACATAACATAGTCTAGTCTTAGTAAAGACAATGAAGGAGGTAGATGAGCTCTTAAAAGAAAGGATATCAGAGCACTAAGTGTCCTGAGACACCAAAGGGCATATTTCAGTCCTGGAACTACCATGGTTGAATGTGGTGAATCATTTTGAATGATTGACTCAATTTGAAAGTTTGAATCATTGGTCTAAATGGGTCATAGAATAGAAAATGTCATGAAATGACTAGGATATTTTCTCAGATAAATTCTTAATTGGCTCAAATATTGACCTTTTGTAGGACTTTTCTTTTTAAAAAAAGAAAATACATTATTCTTAGGAAATCAACTTCTAATTCAATTTTTAGGGAAAGTGCCTAAAAGATAGAGAGCCATAATTCCTTAATACCAGATCCTTAATGGTATTTTGAAAATACTATAACTATATTTTCCACCCCCAAAAACTTACAAATTCCAAATATCTGGACAGACCACTGCAATGCTCTGCAATTGCTTTATCATTAAATGTGCCTACTAATAGTTTTATTTGTGATAATGAACATTCAGTATTTGGGAACATTAAAACTTGGTGTTATGTACCAAGAACTAGGGAGGGGAAAAGTCTTCTGCTAGGAAATCAGTATATGGGCAAGCCTCAAATGAATTGTTAATTTTTTTAAATGATTTAAACTTAAGCCAAAAAACAACAAGAAAAAGAACAGATATTAGGAAGGTGTTCCTTTAGACACAAGGTTCTCTTATCTGTGAAGTTCCTTAGAAAACTGAATGTCTGGACTTCCAGGTACCACTGATGCTAGATTAAAATTTATAAAATGATATTTCCAACCATGGCATAAGTGCAAGCTAAGAATGAAACAAACTAGGAAAAGATTGTGAAGCAAGAATTCTTGAACAGATATTTGACTTGGAATGTAGAATATCTAAGCTAGATGGAAATATACAATCTAGAATGTTGAGCTGAGTGAGGTTGTAGAAACAGTTGTCAGCTGTGGGGCTAACTAGAACAGAGAGAGAATGGGTGGGAGATGTTTAGAAGTTATCATAGGAAACTGAAAAAGTGGAATTTTAGAATAGGCAATGGCAATTTGTGAGGAACTTTGGAGCAGAGAATGAGGCTGAGGAGTGACTCTAGAAGAAGGATTATCTAATCTGGCAAAAAATCCAGCAAATATCAGGACTGCAGTGTCCAAAAATTTTCCATATGTCAGAACTGTGAAGGCTTTAAGGACCTTTGTGATCTACTGTGTAATGAGCCTTCAAATCTAAAATATCATCACTGTCCTAAATATATTCGTACATGGAAAAATGTTTTCCAGTTCTAGGTAAATAAAGAAAAATGTGAATTTCTAGATACCAATCATTTATTTCAATTTACTTTATATTCCTCTTTTTCCACCACTCATCCAAAAAGGTGTGATGAAATGATTGTTAATTTTTGGCTAGCTAAGAAATCCCCAGACGAGGTAATGTCCTGGCACCATGAAACAAATGGAATTCCTTGAAGATCCTTCTATGATAAAGTTTGGCAGTGATATACTACTGATGAAGAATATGGAATATTTTTAACAAAAAGATCCTAGAGGTTAATTCCTGAAGTCTAATAAGACACAAACTAAAGTTTCTAAATCATATCTGTAAATTTAATAAAAATCCATTGAAGATATTTTTAAAAATCAACCTTGTAGACCATAGCATGGTGTTTCTTTGGAACCAAATATGCTATGTCTTGGACTGTCATCAGCACCCTGAATAACTGTTTTGTCAGCTGCTATTCAAGGGCAATAGATAGTAAGCATACTGACTTTTCTAGCTAGATATAAGTCCCACCTCTGAATATCCCTCTTTCAAGAGGGCATATGACAGCAACACAAACTTTAGAACACAAAAGCTTAAACTTTTGAATGGGTTGAAACCACCTTATATGATAGTCAAAAACTTTGAGAACATTAATTAGAATTTGCTCTGGTAGAAAATAATATAAATGGCAATTATTTATTTTCAGAAACATTTTAATTGAGTCAATATATTGGCTAGTTATTGAAAATTAAAAAAAAACAGGAGGTGGATGTTGCCTAGGTTTTCAATCCTCTCCTTCAATTTAATTAATATTCCATAGGAGGCATGGTTTGAAGCAAATCATATTTCCCCAACTACATAGCTAAAAGTTTAAAGTACTGTCGAATATTAAAAATTCAAAAAAATTCCCCAACTAAAAATAATTACACATCAAAACAAATATAATTCACTTGAGGACTTCCTTTAGTTAAGACTGCTACTGATATTACTATTAAAGAAAAGGACTGCAGAGTATATGCTACAAAATGAGGCTGTAGAAAGCTAAGAACTTCAAAAAGACTCAGGTTAGTGTGAGAAATTTGTTTATAGGTAAGTTTCATGGGAATTGAAACAGATATCCAATAATAAAAGGAAAAGAAAAGTCATTACATAGCATGGGAGCTAATGGCCATAGAACCTAAATAATCAAAGACCTAGAGAGTTTCTTGGTACATTGAATGTCAGGCTTCTCCTGAGAGCTTTCAGGAATACATATTGGAGGTCCCATAGTTAAGAATACAGAATTTCCTCCCTAGGGGATAAGGCCTGTCTCTGAAGGTCCAGATTTGAAATGGCAAGTTTAGAGACTATGGACATTTGGAATTGCTGATGTCCCAAAGAAAGTATGAGTTTAGAGAAGCTTCGGTGGATAGTGTATGGGAGGGATGGACCTAAGTTCAAATCTTACCTTCAGACATTTAATGCTTAGCTACGTGAATTTGAGCAAGTCACTTAATCCCATTGCTATGCAAAACTAAATAAATAAATAAGTAAATATATAAAAGTATGAGCTAAAAAGGAAATTTGAAAGTTAGGCTGGAATCATCAGAGCCTAGAGAAGAGAGAGACTGGGAGATTTAAAGATCCTGGGAAGGGACATTTTTAGAAACAGGAGGAACTGAACACAGGAGTTAGATCTGGGAGTTGCTTTGGAGATGAAAATGTGAGAAATATCATTACCCATAGAAGAGAGGACTTCAGAGCAAAGAGAGCCTTTAGAGTAGTAAAGGTCAGATTTTGTAATTACTCCAAAGATAAAAAGGTAGATTCTTTGTAAGAGATCATTGATTTTAATATAATTGTATGGGGCCCTGATGACAGTTAAAATATATAACAAAACTAAGACAAAATAAAAGCCAAAAGTCCTAACTTCAAACAGACTTTTCACAGAATTTATTGAGATTACTGTCAATGTGTTGGCTAGTTAACTAAACCGTACTCCCTCAAAAACCTAGAGCTTCTGCATAGCTAAATAAATACAGTTCCATGTATTTTTTTCTTTTCTATTAATAAAAATGTCTATCAATGGAACAGCTAGGTGGTGCAGTGGATAGAGCACCAGCCCTGGATTAAGTAGTACCTGAGCTCGAATCTGACCTCAGATACTTAATAATTGTCTAGCTGTGTGACCTTGGGCAAGTCATTTAATTCCATTGCCTTAAATTAAATTTTGGGGATGGCTAGGTGGCACAGAAGATAGAGCACTGGCCCTGGAGCGTGGGCAAGCCACTTAACCCCATTGCCTTGCAAAAATAAAAATTAAAAAAATTAAAAATTAAAATTAAAAAAGGCTATCAAAAATGTTGACAGGATAAACATTTATAAGGGAGACAACTTCTATTTCAAAATAATCATATTTGTTAAACCCATGTATGTGTTATATATAATTGAATAAATTAAAGTTAAAATAGTTATAATACCTTCAATCAATTTTGACCAATATGACTTTAGAACTCAAAATGTTATGTCTTGGAGGGTCCCTAGAACACTGAAGGTTGAAGCTTACAGTCACCTTCTATGTGGGAAGGGTAGAAGATCACATTGACATGGAAACAGGATGTCTGAGCTAGAAGATCAATCCTATCTCAGAATGTAGCAATTTAAGCCAAAATATATGATCAGGGAGGGCAAGTAGAACCTGGAATATCTGACATCTATGGATTTTTCTTATCCAAAATTTGAGACATTTTTAGGCTATCAAATTTGGAATGTCAGTTTTGAGAGACATTAGAACATAGAAAATGGGAGATTGTATTACAGTGGATACTGTACCAGCCTTGGAGTCATGAAGACCTGAGTTCAAGTTCAGCCTCAGTCATTTACTAGCTTTGTGACTTTGGGCAAGTAATTTAACTCTGATGACACCCAAAAAAAGTGGAAGACATTCAGAGACTGAGAATGCAATTTTCAGAACAGTGCAATTTTAATACACAGTATATCAGACCTAAGAATAATCATAAGTAAGAGAATTAGAAAAGTAGAAGTGCTTAGAAGGAGCTACATGAGAGCAATGAGAATTCTTAGGACATGAAAAGTTATAACTGAAATGTACTATGAAATGTCCTGAAAATTTCCTCAAACCAAGCAGAGAAAGATCCTCTCATCATAAATTCTGTCAGAAGTAGGTTTTAACAAATTGCTATTTGTAGCTAGCATAGCCAAGGTCAAAAGAACAAAGTATGTAGGAGATTCCAGAGGACAGATCTTGGATTGTACTGAAAATCACCATGTTTGATTGCTAAGTGATCTCTGAGAAGATAAATAACTAATTTCTTAGTTATCCGAAATACGAACCTGTTGTAGGTCATTTAAACGACAAGAAAGCAAATTGTTCTTATGAAATCAAATAATTTTCTGATTTTAATTTTAGGATACATCAGCAATGAAAAAAATAAGAAAAATTCTGACATCCTTTACCAAAGAACATTAAACAAATGGTAAAAAAATAAGTTTTATTTTTGGGGCCACCCCCCAAAACCCCACAAACCCCACATTTCTGTATAGGAAAACCAATCTAATCTTCTGCAATTGCTTTCTTGATATAGACCACTATAGATATTAGTATTAATAATAATGAATAGTCAATATTTTGACCAACTAAACATGAAGAAGTAGAATTTTTTGGAAATTAGTATATACATAAGACTCAACTAAAATTTAAAAATAACAAATAAAAGAAGTTTTATTTAAAAATTCAAACATCTTAGGAAGGTATTTCATTAGCTATGACAATTTCCTGTTTGTGAAATTCCTCAGAAAATTGCAAGTTGGTGATACACTAGAACTTAGAACTGAACATAAGTGACACCTTTGACTAGAACAATTTGTATTCTTGAATAGATCTCCAACTTGGAAGCTAGAATACCAGTCTAATGGAAATATGCAATCCACAATCCTGAGCTAGATGAGACTATAGGAACAGCTCATTCACTTTAGAGAATGACTTGAACGGAGAGAATGAAAGAGTTTCAGAAGCTGATGGTGGGAAATTATCTGAAGAAATGGCAAAAAAAAAAAATAGTGCCTGGGAGGAATACTAGAAAATTTAGAGATTATGGAGTACCTTTAGAAGAAGTGATAACTGATCCAAGAGAGAACACTAAATGTCAAGACTGGAGAGTTCTCAACTTTTCCATGTGCCATAACTGTGAGAATTCCAAGGGCCTACATTGTCAGATGTGAAATGGGTCTTTGATGGAAAAAAGTTATAAATTTCAAAGATTACGGCAAACATATTCTTAGTGGGCATATCTTCAAATCCTAAGTAAATTAAAAAGGAGAAGAAATTAGATTTTCTGAATAAGATCAATCTTTTATTTCAATTTACTTTATTTACATGCTTTCAAAGGTCAAGAAAAAATTTGAAATCATTCATTAGAAGTCTACATGTATTTGGTTTGCTTGTTTATTTTTTATTTATTTACATACGCAGAAACACACACACATATACATACACATACACACACACATACACACACACACACACACACACACACACACACACACATATATATATATATATATATATATATATATATATATATATGTATATTTGGTTTTTGCAAGGCAGTGGATTTATGTAACTTGCCTAAGGACACATAACTAGGTAATTATTAAGTGTCTGAGATCACATCTGAACTCAGCTCTTCCTGACTCCAGGGTCAGTGCTCTATCCACTACTCCATCTAACTAACTGGTCTGACCTATAAGTATTTGGTAAAAGTATTAAATTTTTTTTTTTGGTTAGCCAAAAAATTTCCAGACAAGGTAATATTCCAGCACCATGAAATAAATGCAATTTGTTGTAGATTTTTCTTTTGAAAAAAGACTAATATTGATTTGATTAATATTTGCAATAAATATAAATATTTTAGAAAACCAAACCAAAACACTGAACAGCACTCTAGTTGTTCATCCTCAAAACCTCAAATGAAAAAGAAATAATGTTTTCAGGTTAAGATATTGAATAAAAATCCTTTAAAATTACTTTTAAAATCAACTTCATAATATGGTATTTCTTTAGAACCAAAAATGTCAAATTTGGAATATCCTTAGCATACTGATTCAGGATCCAATAAATGGCAACTACTGGATTTGGCTGAGTCAGTATACTGAATTCCCTAGCTAAACAAAAGTCCCAACTCTCAATGTACCCTTTTGGAGAAGGGATATGAGAGCAAAGTTAAATTTTGGAACACAAAGCTCAGACTATTGAATGAAATTTAAAAAATGATATATGATAGCTGGAAGCCTAATGAGAACTGGAATCAGAATCTAACTCATAGATATTTTCATATTGAAAATATTATAAATGGCAAGCAATTATTTTCATCTATATTCTAAGTGAGTAAAAATATTATTAGCCAATTCTAGAATTTTTTTAACTAGGAAGGAGGGAAATTTGGCTTAGGATTTCAATCCTTTTCTACAATTTAATTAATATTCTGTAGTAGGTTTGCATTGAAACAAATCACCCTTTCACAACTATACAACTAAAAGAATGTGGTTAAAGTACTGTCTCTCTTGGCAAGCCAAAAAAAGTCTCCAAACTGAAAACACTTGGAATACAAAACAAATGGAATTCCTTCTATGCCATCCTTTGGTCAAAACTACTCTTGATAGTACTATGAAATAAAATGAATGCAGAGTATCTTTGAGCAAGCAAGTGAAGTAGTATCAAAATCAGCCTAAAGAAGAAATAAGTGTTACTTTAGGAAATTCATTTAGGTAAGATGCAAGTGCATTGTAATGATCATTCAATTAAAAAAAAGGAAAATCATTATAGACCAAAGGAGAATATTCCATTATAATCCAAAATATCAGCTCTTCTTAGCCCCTTGGAACATAAACTATCAGGGCTTCCCAGAGATTTTCAAGGACATATGTTTCTGGGGTTCTGGAGCTGAGAATACAGAATTTCCTAGTTAGGGAATCAGGCCAGTCTCTGAAGATTCAGTTGCAGAATGAAAAGCTTAGAGAGACTGTGAGAAGAGGGATGACTGAAAAGAAATTAGAAGTACATGGTTAAAGGAAATTTGGAATACATTATCATGAACTGACTGAGACTTCAGAATCTGCAAGGCCAGAATTGTGAGTGCCCAGATAAGCGAGACAAGAGATGTATGAGGCTTTGGAATGAACATTTTCAAAAACAATATTTGAACACAAAGAGGTTCAGGCCTGGAGAAAAAAATAAGAGGTAGAAGTGCCCATAGAAGAAGGAGCTCAGAGAAAAGACAGTCCTTTGATTATCAAAAGTCAAACTTTGCAGTGCTCTGGAAAACAAATTTTACTATCGATATAAGGGTTCAGACCGAAAAATAATCTTCTGGGTAAGGAAAAGTAGAAAATCTAACATTTCACAAGAATTAATTTTAATATATGCATATTTGTAAATATATAAAACCCAAATATTTGCCATTTATTTTACTAATGTAAAATATTAATGTAAAAATAATAATGTAATTTTTTTACAGATCATTCACTTTTTCGAAAATAATTTTAATTCAACTTTGTTGCTGAATTAAAACAACAGTGATAATTGTTGCTGAATTAACACAGCAATGGAAAAAATAATTAAAATAAAACACAATGAAACCAAAAAGTTCTTCTATTTTCAATGATCTATTCCTAGAATTTAGTGAACTTACTGTGAATCACCCTAGGGGTAGTGAAAGATCCTCAACCAAAATCAACAATAGAATAACTAAAAATATACAGTTCCACCTATTTCTTTTTTTCCTTTTATTGATATTTTATTTTTACAAATATATGTTATGAAAGTTTTCAATAATTATCCATACTCATATGTATATTTTTAATTTAAAAAAAATTTTCTTCCACCCTCCCTTCCCACCCCATCCCATCAGTAGTCAGGTTAACATTGTACATACAAATTTATGATAAACAAGTTTGCAGATTAGTTATTTTTGGTATGTAGAATTAGGATTAAGGGAAAGAGACTTTTTTAATAAAGTGTTCCTCAGATTCTGTAGGGTTTATTTATGTTTAGCTTTGTTTTTATTTTGTTTTGTTTTTCTTCCTCTAGATGGGGATAGCATTGTCCATAGCTGGTCTAATACGGTTATCCTATCTCTCTGAACTGCTGAGAGGAGCTGTTTCCATCAGGGCTGATCACCTCACAATGTTATTGTTCTCTTTTGGGGTTTTTTTAGCAAAGCAAAAGGGTTTAGTGGCTTGCCCAAGGTCACAGAGCTAGGTAATTATTAAATCTCCGAGGTCAGATTTGAACTCAGGTACTCCTGACTTCAGTACCGGTGCTTTATCCACTGTGCCACCTAGCCACCCCACAATGTTGTTATTAATGTGTACATTGTTCTCTTGGTTCTTCTCCCTTCACTCAGCATCAGATCCTGTAACTCATTCCATGCTTCTCTAGAGTCTGACTATTTATGGTTTCTTACAGAACAATAGTATTCCATAGTATTAATGTACCATAATTTATTTAGGCATTCTCCAATTGATGGGCAACCCCTCAGTTTCCAATTCTTTGTCACTACAAAAAGAGCTGCTATGAATGTTTTGGAAAAAGTGGGAGTATTCCCAGTTTTTATGATTTCTTCTTGATATAGACCTAGAATTGGAATTGCTGGGTAAAAGGTTATGAACATTTTTATTGCTCTATGGTTATAGTTCCATTTTGTTCTGCAGAACAGTTGGATCATTCACAGTTCTACCAATAATGCATTAATGTCCCAATTCTCCCACAAATGCTCCAACATTGATCATTATCCCTTTTTCTCATCTTAGCCAATCTTATTGGTGTGAGGTGATAACACAGGGTTGTTTTAGTTTGCATTTCTCTAATCAATAATGATTTGAAGCAATTTTTCATATGATTGCATATAGCTTTAATTTCTTCATTTGAAAATTGTCTCTTCATATTCTTTAACTATTTGTCAATTGGGGAATGACTTGTAACCTTACAAATCTGATGCAGTTATCTATATATTTTGGTAATGAGACCTTTATCAGATATCCTAGTTGTGAAAATTGTTTCCCATCTTTCTGCTTTCCTTATAATTTTGGCAGCATTGACTCTGTTAGTGCAAAAACATTTAATTTAATATAATCAAAATCATTTTGACAACAATTGTTGAGAAACCTGGAAAATAGTATGGCAAAAACTAGGCATAGACCCACATCTCACACCCTATACCAAAATAGGATCAAAATAGGTACAGGATTTAGACAGAACTGAGAAGGTTCTTAAATCATTAAATGTCTGGAGTCCAATTGTCTTTTTTTAATTGAAATGTTATTTTATTTTTCCCATGCAAAGATAGTTTTTCAACATTCATCCAATGGAAAATTTATAAGATCTACATTTTTCTAACTCCCTCCCTTCCCTCCCCATTCTACATGGTGGCAAAGAGTCTGATAAAATTGTACATGTACAATTGTATTTATATTTTCATATTAGTCATATTGTGAAAGAGGAATTGAACTCATCAAAAAGAAAAAAATGAGAAAGGAAAAACATAAAAGAAGTTTTAAATGAGAACACAATATACTTTTCTCTGCATTCAGACTCCATATTTTGTTTCCTTTGGATGTGGTTGACTTGTCCAAAGCTGGTCTCTCAAAATGGTCCCTGATCATGGAACAGCTGTGAGGAGCTGTATCCATTATAGTTGCTCATCTTACAATGATGTTGTAAATGTGTACTATGTTTTCTTTGGTTCTGCCCACTTCACTCAACAGTTCCTGCAAATCATTCCATGCTTCTCTAAAGTTCAACAACCCATGATTTTTTTACAGAACAATAGTACTCCATAACATTCAACATTCCAATTCTTTGCCACAACAAAAAAGGGCTAATATAAACATTTTTGAACAAGAAACTTTTCCCATTTCTTATGATCTCTTTGGAATATAGATCTAGTACTGATATTGCTGGATCAAAAGGTATGTACAGTTTTATTGCTCTTTGGGTATAATTCCAGATTGCTCTCCAGAATTACTGGATCAATTCACAACTCTACAACAATGCATTAATGTCCCAATTTTCCCACATCCCTTCCAAGATTGATCATTTTCCTTTTTTATCATCTTAGCCAGTCTGATAGGTGAGAGGTGATAAACTCATGGCTTTTTAAATTGCATATTAATTTGCAATGATTTGGAGCAATTTCTTTTTGTTTTTTAATTAATATTTTATTTTACCTTTTCAATTACATGTCATGGTAATTTTCAACATTCATTCATTTGCAAATTTATAAGTTACATATTTTTCTATCCCCCCTCCTTTTTCTCCCTCTTGCCTTTGACAGCAAACAGTCTGCTAAAAGTTGTTTAGCATATTTACATATTAGTAATTTTGTGAAGGAGGAATTAGGACTAAGGGAAAGAAAGGAAATCATGAGATAGGGAGGAAAACCATAAGAGAAGTTTTCAAAAAGTGAACATTATGTAGTTTCACATTCTGTTTTATTTTTCCCTCCAGATGAGGATGGTATTGGCTATAACAGGTCTCCCAGGCTTGTCCTAGATCTCCAAACTGTTGAGAAGAGCTGTATCAATCATGGTTGATAACTCACAATATTGTTATTAATTTGTACAATGTTCATTTGGTTCTGCTTCCTTCACTCAGCATCAGATCATGTAATTCTTTCCACAGCACCCCATAACAATCATGTCCCATAACTTTTTTCAGTGATTCCTCACTTAATGATCATCCCCTCGATTTCTAATTCTTTGCACAACAGGAAGAGCTGCTGTAAATATTTTTGGACTTATGAGACTTTTTCCATTTTTTTATTTCTTTGAAATATAGGCCTAGTAGTTGTACTGCTGAGTCAAAGTGTACGATCAGTTTAATTAGTCTTTGGACATAGTTCCAGATTGCTCTCCAAAATGACTGGATCATTTCACAACTCCAGCAACAGTATATTAATATCCCAATTTTCCCACCTCCTCTCCAACATTGGTCATTTCCCTTTTTTTATCTTAGCCAATCTGATAGGTTTGAGGTCATACCTCTTAGTTGTTTTAATTTGACTTTCTCTAATCAATAATGATATGGAACAATTTTCCATATATCTATACACAGATTTAATTTCATCTAAAAACTACCTGTTCATATCTTTTGAGCATTTATCAATTGGGGAATTACTTGTAATCTTATAAAATTGATTCAATTCTTTATGAGTTTTCATGAAACTTTTATTAAAAACACTAGGCGAGGAAATTTTTTCCCAACTGCATTCCCTTTTCATCTTGGCTGCCTTTATTCTATTTGCGCAAAGCCCATTTTAATTTATTATAATCAAAATTATACATTTTACAATTTGTAGTATTCTCTCTCTCTTGTTTGTCACAAACTTCTCCCTTTCCAATCAGACAGCTAGAGTCTTTCTTGTTCTCTTGTCTATGGTATCACCCTATATGTTTAAATCCAGAACTCACTTTGACCTTTTGTGGTATAGGATGCCAGATGTGGATTTATGCCACACTTCTGTTATACTATTTTCCTGTTTTCCCAGCATTTTTTGACATATAGTGACTTCTTATCCTAGAAGCTACTGTCTTTAGGTTTGCCAAACAATAAATTACTATAGTCATTTACTACTGTTTCTTTTGTACCCATTCTAATCCTTTGGTCTATTGTTCTAGTTCTTTTTTTATTTAATTGTTTATTTTCACATTATTACAACAATCTTGTTGTGAAAGTAAACAAAAATCCCCTCCCCCAAAATTTTAGAGAAACCTCGAGAAATTAAATGAGAAAAAAAGTGTACTTCAGTATGTGTTCAGATTCCATTGGCTCTGTCTCTTGGATGAACTACCTTCTTTATGATAATTCCACCAGGGAAATTGCTTCAATATCTTTTCCCATAGTCACTATTACTAGATGTATTTCCCTCCATTCTAGTCCTCCCTACTCCTCTTTATTTCATTATTGCTCTCCTTTCACCTTGTCCCTTCTCAGAAGAGTGTTGTATCTGACTACCCTCTCCAACAATCTTCCTTCTCATCTAACACCTACTCCCCCCATCCCCTCCATCTGTCCCCCTTATTCCATCCCTTTCCTCTCATTTTTCTTCTAGATTGAGACAGATTTCTATTCCCATTTGAGTGTGTATGTTATTTCTTCTATGAGCCACTTCTGATGAGAATGAATGCTCACTCCTTCCCCCTCACCTCCCCCCTTCTGCTCCATTGCAAAAGTGTTTCTTATTAACTTCTTTATGTGAATTATCTTAACACATTCTGCCTCTCCTTTCTCCCTCTACTTTCCTTTATTACCCATCAACTCCATCTTTATACTATGTTATACTATTATATTCAACTGCCTCCTGTGATTTGTGTATTTATGCTCCTTCTAACTGTTGTTATAGATGAGAATATTCATGAGTTATTAGTATCTTTTTCCCATGCAGGACTGCTTGCAGTTCAACATCATTAAATCACTCATAATCAATCATTCTCATCAACCTTCTCTATGCTTCACCTGAATCCTGTATTTGAAGATCAAACATTCTTTTCAGTTCTGATTGTTTCAACAGCAAAGTTTGAAAGTCTCATTTCATTAAAAGTCCATCTTTTTCCCTGAAAGAGAATGTTTGGTTTTGCTGAGAAGTTGATATGGTTATAAAGCCAGTCTCTGTTGCCTTCCAGAAAATCATATCCCAAGTCCTCTGAGCCCTTAATGTAGATTTCATCAAATCCTGTGTAATCCTGACTGTAGTATCACAATCCTTGAATTGTTTCTTACTGGCTGCTTGTGGTATTTTTCTCTTTGACTTGCAAGTCCTGGAATTTGGCTATAATATTCCTCAGGGAAATTTTGCTGGATTATTTCATTTTATTATTAAATAAATATTTTTCCAATTATATACAATAGTAGTTTCTACCTATCAATTTTGGTAAGGTTTTGAAATTTACACTTTTTCCCCAAACCTCCCTTCCCTCCCCTCCTCCCCCCATAGAAGGCAAACCGATAATCTTTACATGCTATGCCTTGATCAAAATTGAATGCATTGAGAGAAAAACATATCATTGAGGTAGAAATAAAATATTAGGGACCACAAAATTATATAGTACATAAGAAAACTTTTTTAAAACAATTAAAGTCAATAATCTTTTGTTACTGTTTAAACTCCAGAGTTCATTCTGTGAATACAGACCATCATAGATCCCCTAAAATTGTAACTGATTATTGCACTGAAGAAATAAGGAAGTCCATTATGGTAGATCATCACTTCCATGTTGTTTTAGGGTATACAGTTTTCTTTTGATTCTATTCATCTTGCTCATCATCGGTTCATGCTGTTCTTTCCAGTCTTTCTCTTTTCATCACACCTGGTTCCTAAAAGAACAATAATGTTCCGTAACATCCATACCCCCCAATTTGTCCAATCATTCCTCAATTGATGAGCATTCACTCGATTTCCAATTCTTTGCTTCACAGAGTGGCTATGAATTTTTTTGTACAAGTGATTTTTTTTTTCAATTTTTCATGATCTTTTCAGGGTATAGATACAAGAGTGAAATGCTGTCCAGAAAGGTTGGATGAGTTCACAGTTCCATTAACAATGTATTAGTGTCCCAGATTTCCCACATTCATTACAACATTGTTCATTGCCCATTCTGGTCATATTAGCCAATCTGAGAGGTGTGAAGTAGTACCTCAGAGATGCTTCAATTTGCATTTCTCTAATCAGTAATTATTTGGAGTAATTTTTCATATGACTATGGATCACTTTGATTTCCTCATCTGTAAATTGCCCTTGCATATCCTTTGACCATTTGTCATTGGGGAAATGGTTTGTTTTTTTTTATAAATTTGACTTAGTTCTCTATATATTTTAGAAATGAGACCTTTGTAGGAAATTGTTGTAAAAAATTGTTTCCCAATTTCTTTTTGATCTTGGTTACAGTGGTTTTGTTTGTGCAAAAGCTTTTAAATGTAATTTAATCAAAATTATCTAGTTTATTTTTAATGATGTTCTCCATCTATTCCTTGGTCATAAACTGCTTCCCTTTCTTTAGATCTGACAGGTAAACAATTACTTTATTCCTAGTTTTCTTATAATATTGTCTTTTATGTCTAAATCCTGCACTCATTTTGATCTTATCTTGGTATAGGCTGTGAGATGTTGGTTTAATCCCAGTTTCTCCCATACAAACTTCCAATTTTCCCAACAGTTTTTATTAAAGAGAGAAGCTGGACTCATTTGGTTTATCAAACAGGAGATTACTATAATCATTTGCTGCTGTCTCATTTGTACACAATCTATTCCACTGATCCACCACTCTATTTCATTTTTTAGGGTTTTTTTAGGTTTTTTTTGCAAAGCAACGGGGTTAAGTGGCTTGCACAAGGACACACAGTTAGGTTATTATTAAGTTTCTGAGGCCAGATTTGAACTCAGGTACTCCTGACTCCAGGGCCAGTGCTCTATCCACTGCACCACCTAGCTGCCCCTCCACTCTATTTCTTAGCCAGTACCAGACAGTTTTGAAGACTGATGCTTTATAATACAATTTTACATTTGGTAAGCCTGATCCACGTTCTTTTGCAATATTTTTCATTAAATTCCTTGATAGTCTTTAACTATTTGTTTCTCCATATGAATTTAGTGACAACATTAAATATGTGGAAATCTGTTTCCCAAGGTAAATCCAGAAACTGTATGAACACAATTATAAAGTTCTTCTCACCCAAATAAAAGCAGATCTAAAGAACTGGAAAAAAATTTCAATTGCTCATGGTCAAGTCAAGATAATATAATAAAAATAACAATTCTACACAAATTAAATTACTTATTTATGCTGTAACAATCAAAACAAATAATTATTTTACTGAACTAGAAATAATAGTAACAAAATTCACTTTCAGCAATTAAAGGACAAGAATATCAAGACAACTGATTTTAAAAAATGTAAAGGAAATGTAAGAGAATGTAAATGACCTGGCTGCATCAAAATTAAGGGATCAAAGAGCCTGGAATGAGACATTCCGAAGAGCAAGGGAACTTGGAATGTGATCAAGAATCCACTATACGGTAAGATTGAGCCTTCTCTTCCAGGGGAAAAGATGGTCATTGAATGAAATGGGAGACTTCCAACAATTGACCATGTACTAGGACATAAAAATCTAATGAACAATTGCAGAAAGGCAGAAATAGTGGATACATCTTGCTGAGATCATAATACAATAAAAATCATATGAGATATCAGACCAGGGTGATATAGACCACAAACTAAATAACCTTATTTTAAATAATGAGTGGATCAAGCAAGAAATTATAGAAAGAATTAATTATTTCATCCTAGAAGATAACAATAATGGAACAACATACAAAAAACTATGGGCTTCATTCAAAGTGACTGTCAGGGGATATATTATTATGAGGAAGAAATTAAAGTAATAATTTGGAATTATTTTACCCAACTCTATGCCAATAAATTTGACAATCTAAGTGAAATGGATGAATATTTAAAAATCATAACTTGTCCAGATTAAATAAAGAAGAGATTAAATACCTAAACAACCCTATCTCAGAAAAAGAAATTCAATAAGCCATTATTGAACTCCCTAATAAAAAACCTCCAGGGCCTGATGGATTCACAAGTGAATTCTATCAAACATTTAAGGAACAATTGATTTCAATTCTACATAAACTCTTTGGAAAAATAGGTGAAGATGGACCTCTGCCTAAATCTTTCTATGACATCAATATGGTGCTGATACTTAAATCAGGAAGAGTTAAAATAGAGAAAGAAAATTGCAGACTCATCTCCTTGATGAATATAGGTGCAAAAATATTAAATAAAATAGTAGCAAAATGATTACAAGTTGTAAATAGGAAAATTCATTATGAGCACGTAGATTTTAACCCAGGAATGCATGGTTTGTTCAATATTATGAAAACTGTTAGTATAATTAATTATATCAATAACAAACCTATCAGAAACCATGTGATTGTAACTACAGATGCTGAAAAGGCTTTTGACAAAATACAGCAATCATTCCTACTAAAAACACTAGAGAGTGTAGGAATAAACTGACTGTTCCTTAACAGTATCAATGTGAAACCATCAATAAGCATTATATTCAATGGGGAGAGGCTAGAGGCATTCCAAATAAGCTTGGGGTGAAACAAGGATACCCATTATCACCACCACTATGCAATGTTGTATTAGAAATGTTAGCTTCAGCAATAAGGGAAGAAAAAAAATTGAAGGAATTAGAATTGGGAAGGAAGAGACAAAAAACTCACTCTTTGCAGATGACATGATGGAATACATAGAGAATCTGAAAAAGTCATCTAAAATCTCCTGGAAACAATTACCAACTTTAGCAAAGGCACAGGATACAAAATAAACTCCCATAAATCCTCAATTTTTCTATATATGTCTAGCAAGATACAGCAGGAAGAGCTCGAAAGAGAAATCCCATTCAAAGTAACCTCAGATAATATAAAATACCTGGGAGTCTATTTGCCAAGGCAGACTCAGAAACTTTTTGAAAACAATTACAAAACACTTCTCATACAAAGAAAATCTCATTGAAATAACTGAGTAAACATGAACTGCTCATGGATAGGTCATGCTAAAATAAAAAAATGACAATTCTACCAAAACTAAACTACCTGTTTAGTGCCTTATCAATCGAAATTGCAAAAAGTTACTTTGATGACTTAGAAAAATTTGTAAGTAAATTCATATGGAGAAATAAAAAGTCAAGAATTTTCAGGGATTCAATGAAAAAAGTGCAAAACAAGGTGTCTTAGCCCTACCAGTTCTAAAATTATATTATAAAGCATCAGTCATCAAAACTGTCTGGTATTGGCTAAGAAAGAGTCGCTGATCATTGGAATAAACTCGGTGCAATAGCAGGAAACCATTATAGTAATCTGCTGTTTGATAAACTCAAGGATTCCAGCTGTTGGGATAAATGCTCTCTCTTCAATAAAAACTGCTGGGTAAATTGCAAGTTAATATGGAAGAAACTTAGATTAGACCAACACCTCACACACTATTTCAAGATAAGATCCAAATGGATACAAGAGTTAGACATAAAAAAAAAACAATACTATAAATTAACTAGAAGATCAAGGAGTAGTTTACCTGTCAGATCTATGGAAAGGGGAGCAGTTTATGACTAAGGAAGAGATGGAGAATATCTCCAAAACCAAACTAGATGATTTTGATTGCCTTAAATTAAAAGGCTTTTGCATAGACAAAACCACTGTAACCAAAATCAAAAGAAATGTAGTCAATTGGAATACAATCTTTACAAGTAATGTTTCTGACAAAGGACTCATTTCTAAAATATACAGAGACCTGAGTCAAATATTTTTTTAAAAAAATTCCCTATTTGACAAATTGTCAAGTGATATGCAAAGGCAATTTATAGATGAGGAGATCAAAGCAATCCATAGTCATATGAAAAATTGCTCTAAGTCATTACTTATTAGAGAAATGAAAAGTAAAGCTTCTCTGAGGTACCATTACACATCCCTCAGACTGGCCAGTATGACCAGAAAGAATAATGATCCCTGTTGGAAGGGTTGAGCAAAATCTGAGACACTATTACATTGTTGGTGAAGCTGTGAACTCATCCAACATTTCTGGAGAACAATTTGGAACTATGCCCAAAGGTCAACAAAAATGTGCATACCCTTTGATGAAATACCACTACTGGTTCTATTCCCTAAAGCAATGATGAAAAAGGCTAAAAACATCACTTGACAAAAATATTCATAGCAGCCCTGTTTGTGGTGGCAAAGTATTTGAAATCAAGTAAATGTCCTTCAATTGGGGAATGGCTTAGCCAGTTGTATATGTATGTCATGGAACACTATTGTTCTATTGGAAACAAGGAGGGATGGGAATTCAGGGAAGCCTGGAGTGATTTATATGAACTGATGCTGACTGTGATGAGCAGAAGCAGGAAAACATTGTAAACCCTAACAGCAACCTGGGGGTGATGATCAACCTTTATGGACTCACTTGTTCCATCAGTGTAACAATCAGGGACAATTTGAGGCTTGTCTGCAATGAAGAATACCATCTGTATCCAGAGAAAGAAATGTGGAGTTTGTACATAGACCAAGACCTTTTAACTTTAATTTAGAAAAAACTGATATCTTATTGCCTGATTTTGCTATCTCTTATATTTTATGTTTCTTCCTTCAGGACATGATTTCTGTCTCCTCACATTCAATTTGGATCAATGTATACCCTGGAAACTATGCAAAGACTGGCAAATTGCCTTCTGTGGGGGGTGGGGGATGAAAGTAAGATTAGGGGAAAATTTGTAAAACTCAAAGTAAGTAAAATCTTTAAGTACAAAGAAAAGATGTTGAAAAAGGGTAAAAACATCACTTGTACAAAATTATTCATAGAAACCCTATTTGTGGTGGCAAAGAATTGGAAATCAAGAAAATGATCTACAATTGGGGAATGGCTTAGCAAACTGTGGTATATGTATATCAAGGAACACTATTGTTCTATTAGAAACCAGAAGGGATGAGATTTCAGGGATTTGGAAGGATTTGCATGAACTGATGCTGAGCGAGATGACCAGAAGCAGAAAAACATTATACACTCTAACAGTAACATGGGGGTCATGATCAAACTTGATGGACTTGCTCATTCCATCTATGCAAAAATTAGGGACAATTTGGGGCTATCTGTGATGGAGAATACCCTATTTATCCATAGAAAGCATTGTAGAGTTTGAACAAAAAGCAAGGACTATTACTTTTAATTTAGGGGAAAAAAACTAGTATTGTATTATGTAATGTTGCTATCTCTTATACTTTATTTTTCTTCCTTAAGGATATGATTTCTTTCTCATCACACTCAATTTGGATCAATGTATACCATGGAAACTATGTAAAGTCTGGCAAATTGCCTTCTGTGGGGGTGGGGGGACGGAAACAAGATTAATGGAAAAATTGCATAACCAAAATAAATAACATCTTCAAAAGGGAAAAAAAAGCAGAATTAAAGAAAGTCAAAGAAAACTGATACACTTGTTTTAAACACAATGCTTTTCTTCAGGGTTTTTGGTCTCAAACATACTAACATTCTCTTGGCCTTCTTCAATGGAGAAACAAGAACAAACCCTCCCTTTATCCTCTAAGTCCAATCTTTTTCTATTGTATACAGCCCTTTAACCACCCTAAGAGAAATACAATTTTCAAGAGTTACAAGTCCCATATAGGGTTTTATATAATTTTTATATAATTTGATGAGCTTGACTAATATTTGTTTTATTTTGTTTTTTGTTCTCCTTTTCAATTAATTTTTTATACATCTCTTCAGTCATGTATTTGGCAATTGAATTCTGTTCAGTTCTAGTCTTCTATTTTGGAAGTCCTCTATTTTGTTGAACATCCATCTTTTCCCCTGACAGTATATGCTGAATTTAGCAGGATAATAAATTCTTGGTTGTAGTCCAAGGTCCTTTGCCCTCTGATATATGATATTCCAGTTCTCTGGTACTAAAGTATTGAGGCTGATAAATTCTGTGTACTTTTGATTTGGTTTCCTTTGTATTTAAATTGTTTCCTTTTTGATGCTTGAAGTATTTTCTCCTTTTTTTGAGAATTCTGGAATTTGAAAAAAATGATAGCTCTTGGAGTTTTTATCCTAAGGTCTCTTTCCGGAGGAGTTCTATGTATTCTCTCTGTGGCTATTTTGTTTCCGTGTTCTAGCAGACTTGTACAGTTGTCCCTGATAATTTCCTGCATGATGTTTTCCAGATTCATTTTTTGATCTAGGCTTTCTGGTAGTCTAATGATTCATAAATTATCTCTTCTGGATCTGTTTTCCTGGTTGTTTGTTTTTCCTAAATAGTATTTTTATGTTTTCTTAAATTTTTCCAGCTTTTTTATTTTGTTTGATGGAATCTTGTAGTTTGTAGATTCATTGGTTTCTATTTGTTAATTTCTAATTTTTAGTATTTTATTTTCTTCAATTAATTTTTGTGCTTCCATTTCCAGTTGGTTAATTTTATTTTTTGAAGAGTTACATTTTTATTTCACTTGGTTAATTTTATTTTTAATGGAATTAATTTCTTTTGTCAATTTTTCATAATTTTCCTGCATGCCTCCCATTTTCCATTTTTTCTATTTTTCTTCTTCTCTTCTTTGGTTTTTAATTTTTTAAAAATTCTTCTATGAGCTTTGGATTTGAATCCAATTCATAGACTCCTTTGAGACTACCCTTTTGGGTAGTTTTTCACTCTTTTCTTATTCCCAGGTGAATATGGTTAACATTTTTATCTGCATAGTAGCTTTCTATAGTGAGTGCTCTTTTAGACTTTTTTTTATTGGGGGGGGTGGGTTCCAAGGCAATAGGGTTAGGTGATTTGCCCAGGATCACATAACTAGGCAATTATTAAGTGTCTGGGGATTCATTTGAAGTCAAGAACTCCTGATTTCAGGGCTGGTGCTCTGTCCACTGCACCACCCAGCTGGCCCTCTTTTAGCTTTTTTGTTCATCTTGAAATGTCTGAGCTCTAAAAATGGGGTACAGATATTAGCTTTTTATATTGGGTCTGGGATCTGATCCCTAGCTTGTCATTGGCCAAGATGTTGCCTGTGCAATCCTGGTCTTGCCTTTGCAGAGGTTTATTTCCTCTTTTATATCCAGGTTCTGTCTATGCAGTCTATTGTTCCCAACCTAGTTCTATCTTTTGCTCTGTGTTCCCAGGGTACAGACTTTGTATGAGGTTGGGGCCCTCCCTGTTGGCTTGCTATCTAACTGCCGGGGCCTATGCTATTGATTGTGCAGCATGAGAGACACTGGTTCTCATCCAGCATGGCATGCCCTCATCAGTGAGGGTGCTGTGATCTATGAGGAAGGCAGATTGAAGCATCTCAAAGGAAACATGGCATCTGTAAGCTTAGAGTACCCATCCCAGGTGTTTACATGGACTATTAGTGCCCATTCTGTGGTAGAGCCTTCTGAACTCATATTGTTCTGATCAGTCACACTCAGACACACTGTAATTTGTCTCAAACATAGTTTGATCTTCTTCAGTAATGAAGGACAAGAACCATACATATTTAACCTTCCAGGTACCTTACATGTGGGAATGTTGGAAATAATAGGGAGCAAATATAAAGAGTATTGGAGTTAGCAAATAAATTCTACCTCTAAATGTACCAACTGGGAGTAGAAAGGGAAGGCAGAATAGATAATAATGGAGGGCATCTGGTTCCAAGATTTTATGAGCTTGACAGTTATTCTGAATACAGTATCCCTAATTTGATTCAACTATGGAATTTATAATGTCTGTGTTGAGATGGACTCAAACTGGGAGAGTGGTAAATGTTCAAGGTCTGAGAAAGGAAGTCAAAAAGAAGAGGGGTTTACACACACAGTTGAACACATGTCTGTATTCCACCCTGCACAATCAGAGGCTAATGAAAAAAAATTGTCTGAAGCAATGGAATTTTATAACAATATCAGTTTGGGAGGAGCCTAGGAGAAGAGAAAGAGAGATTGAGGAGAGGCCTGAATAAAAGGAGTATTTGATCCAGGGGAGAACATCAAAACTCAGAACTAGAATATTCTCACATTTTTCATGTGTCATAACTGTGAGAGATCTGAGAACTTACGTTGTCCAATGTGGAATGGTTATTCAATTGCAAAATGTCATCAATTGTTAGTGGAAAAAATATTTCCTGGTTCAAGT
The DNA here is from genome assembly GCF_037893015.1 of Macrotis lagotis. NCBI lineage: Eukaryota > Metazoa > Chordata > Mammalia > Peramelemorphia > Peramelidae > Macrotis > Macrotis lagotis. The sequence continues at coordinate 86,317,354 of NC_133666.1, forward strand.
ATCTAAAAAACACAGAAAATTTGGAAATTCTACATGTTATCAGTCATTTATTTAAATTTGCATTATAATACATACTAGGTAAGCTACAATAAATACTCTTTTTCCACCACAGTCAAAATGGTTTGGTGAAAGTAATGATAATTTTTTGGCAAAGAAATTCCTAGACAATGTAATATACCAGCACCATTCATCAAATGCCATTCTGTGAAGATCTTTATTTGATAAATCGTTCCATTTATTTGATTTCTATTCATAAAGAATATTGAATATTATTAAACAAAATAACCTAGGTGTTAATTACTGAAACCTTATTGGAGACAGAACTAATATTCCCAGATAATTATATCTATAAGTCATTAAGTACAGCTTAATAAAAATCTATTTAAAACCTTTATAAATCATAGAATGGTGTCTCTTTACAACCAAAAAAGTCATGTTCTGGAAAATCCTTAGCACTCTGAATGTCTGTGCTGTGTATTTTCCATTCAAAGGTAATAAAGAGTTAATATTTTGAATTTCCAAGTTAGGCATAAGTCCCAATTATGAATGTTAACACTTTTGGGGGGGATATGAGAGAAAGCAAGACTTGGGAAAAGAAAAGACAAGACTAGAATGGGCTTTAAAAACTCCACTATGAGATTGCTGGAAGCCCTTTGAGAATATGAATCAGAATCTGCTCTGGTAGGGGGCTTAGAATGTATGTGAAAATAAATCTTTTCCATTTACAATATTTTCTATTCTAATTGACCCTAAATATTATTCATTTTTAGTAATTTCGAAATAGAAGAAAGAGGTCTGGCCTAGGCAATCAATCCTTTCTCCCAAATGAATTTATGTCCCACTATATGGATGTTTTAAAACAATTTGCCCATTCACAACTACATGGCCAAAAGAGTAAGATGGAAAGTAGTTAAGTATTTTTTCATCAAACACACACACACACACACACACACACACACACACACACACACACACAGACACCAAAACAAAAACAAATGCAATTGATATAGACCTTCCCTTATAAAAGATGATTATGAATATTACTATTTATGAAAATGAATGGAGAGTATGTTTGTATGTTGATATGATGCCTTAGCATATTAAAGACTAAGAAGAGACACAGGTTAGTTTTCAAAATCTGGATATAGGTAAGATGCATGTGAATTGTAATAATTACCTCAAATATGGAAAATTATCATAGATCATAGGATATTATGGCCTTAGAATCAAAAATATTAGGTTCCTTCAAAAACTGAACATTGAGACTTCTCTGGACCTTGCAAGACTATATGTTGGAAGGGTCCTAATGTTGGGAATAAATAATTTCTTAACTGAAGGATAAGCCCTGCCTATGAATGACTAGATTTTAATTGAAAAGCTTAGAACCAGGATTAGATGATTCATGGATCATAGGATATACAATCAGGATAACAAACTGAATAAGGCTGTCAAATCTACAGGTCAATTTTGTTAGTATCAAGAGAAGAACAAAGGGGAGGTATATGGTGTCCTGGAATGGACATTTTCAGAAACAAGAGGATTTGAGCACACAGAGTGTCAAGTTTGGGAGTTACCATGGAAACGAAAATGAGAGAACTGACAGAGCCCATGTTGGGGGCCTTAGAGCAAAGAGAACTCTTAGGATGGACAATGTCAGCTTTTGCAGGAACCAGGAAAGCAGAATATGCTGGGGTGGGGGGTTCGGAGAACAGAAATCATTTGCTGGGGAAGGGAACTCAGAGTAGAAAACTGCACAATTCCACTCAGAGTGGAAAATTACAAACATTCACACATGCAATTATATATATATATATATATATATGTATATATATATATATATATGTAAATGTTCACATATAAATACACATTCACATGTATGCATGTATGTCTATCTATATCTATATCTATATCATCTATATCTATATCTATATATGTGTGTATGCATGTATGTATGTATGCTGTGAGGGCTCAAATATTGGCCATGTTTTACTCATATGAAAATAAGAAGGGAGTTTTTTAGTAGTTCATTTGTTTGCATTAATGTAATTTTAAAAGGTATCAGCGAGGGATAAAAACACAGAAAAACAAAAAATAAAAACATCTTATTTTCAACCATACTATGAAAAAGGTTTAATGAGATTACTGTCAATTTTTGTGCTAGCTAAAAAATTATCACAAAACCAAACACCTGCCTGCCAAAACAAAGCAAGTTGCATAAATTTTGTCCTTCATAAAGAATGTTTTATATCACTATTAATAAAAATAAATATTGAACAATTTTAGAAGAAGAAAATAGATATTTAGAATAGAGGGCGTTTTAGGAAGAAGGCTTCTATTTCAAATTCATCATATTGGTAAAACCAATTTGATTGGTAAAACAAATGAATAAAATGAAAAATAATAACTTGACATGTTATCACGATTGAGTATTACTTTAAAACTAAAGCAATCATATCTTCTCTGGTCCCTAGAACACTAAGGTGCAGGCTTCCAGGTACTTTTCATAGGGAAATGTAGGTGGTAGATGAGAGCAGGGATCCAAACTATCAGAGCTAGGAGTTAAATTCTTTTCCTAAATGTGCCACTGAGGAGTGGAAAGCGAATCCAGAATATGCTACCATGGAAGGCAACTGAAACCCAGACAATGGATGGAAATTTTGAATCCCAAATTCAGAAACTAGAATATCAAAGTAGAGACATGGTAGAAGAGGAATAGAGAGAGGTACGCTTATCAAGTTTTATCAATAGAAATTGTCAGGAACAGGAGAATTTTAGTGTTTCACCTGGTGTAGCCATGGTGAAGCAAAGGAAGGAGATAGAAGAGCAATCTTAAGATGGAAAAACAGAACAGGCAGTGCCCTGAGACTCCAAAGGGCAGATCATGGAATGTCCTGAAAATCACCATGTTTGATGCTAGCTGATATCTGAAAACAGAAATGATGGGCACTGAATGAGTCTTCAAATAGAAAATGTCATAATTGACAAAGATTTGTTCTCAAATAAATGCATGTTGGTCCAAATTTTGATGTATTGTAGATAATTTATCAGACAGATAGAAAATAGATATCTTTTATGTGATCAAATAAATATAAATGCAAATTAAAATTTTAGTATTCATTGGTGATGGAAAAAAATGAAAAAAAAATCTCACATATTTGACCACAGAGTTTTAAAGGTATAGTGAAAATACTATTTTGTTACCAACCTAAAATATCTCATGAAACACAAAGATCTGTATAATAAAACCAATGTAATTGTCTGCAATTTCTTCATTGATTAAAAATATTGATAGAGTATTAGTGAAAATGAATATTCCATATGTTTTGGCCATTAAAAATGGCATTTTATAATAAAGACTTAAAGTGGAGAATCTTAATGTCTGGAAATCAGTATATATCTAAGACTCAAGTACATTGGTAAAATAAAAGAATAAACTAAATGGAAGCAGCAAATGCCCCCCTCTACCCTGCCCAAACTTTAGATATCTGAGAAGTTGCTTATTTATACATAAGAATCATAAGAAAATCCAATTACCTTAGAAAACTAAACATTTGCCCTTAAAGATGCTGCTAAACTGGGGAAGCTTATCATAGACTGGAGTTTAGAATCAAGACTTTTCAAGTTTAGCATTAAGTCCCCCAAATGGAAGAATTAGGAATGGATTGTGAACAAATCTACTACTAGGAACTTGGATTATCTGAGTTTGATGGAAACATATAATGTGGAATGGATTCTGGATTTAATCCTTAAATATGCAATCACAAAATCCTGAACAGGGTAAGGTTATAGAAATACAAATGTCAATTTCAGAGGACTAAAGCAGAGAGATTGGGAGATGTTCAGAGACTGAGGAGGGAAAAAGTCTGAAGAAATGGGATTTAAGAACAGACAATGGCTATCTGGAAAGAGCCATGGAGAAGAGAATATGGGATTGAGAAAAAGTTTTAGAAGGAGGGATATCTGATCCAAGAAAGATCAGAAAAGGTTAGCACTGGAGTGTCTTCCAATGCTTCATGTGTCATAAGTATGAGGCCTCTGAGAACTATAAGATCTGCTGTGGAATAGACATTCATATGCAAAATGACTTACATTTCAAGGATTACTTTGAATATATTATGAGGTGGGGGAATATTTCTCAGTTGCACATAAATAACACACAGCATGTGAAGGATTAAGAAGAAATAGTGATTAGTTTTGAAATTTTGTATATGTTAAGAGTCATTTGCATACTAATGATCCAAAAAGAAAAGAAAAAGAAAAATTCTTTTGGATTAGATAGCAATTATGCCTTAGGATCCAAAATACTATCACTCAATAGCCCCTGGGATCACTAAGTACTGGGGCTTCCCAGGACCTTGCAAAGATAATATATTGGAAGCTATCTGTAACTTAGAATAATAGAATTTTCTAGCTAAGGGATCAGTCCAGGCTCAGAAAGTCCATATGAAATGTGGAATGATGTATGACAAACAGTAAATATTGGAAGTAAATTTGGAATTCAGGATCATTAGCTGGATAAGGCTAAGGCTATAGAATCTACAAGGCTAGAATTGTGAGGGCCTAGAAAAGAGAGAAGGGGGAGGTGTACATGGTCTGGGAATGGAAAATTTCAAAAACAAGAGGATTTGAGAGCAGAGTCTTAGGCCTGGGGGTTGCCATGGAGATGAAAATGAGAGAACTATCAGTGCCCATGGAAGAGGGAACGTCAGAGCAAAGAGAGCCCTTAGGGAAGAAAATGTCAAATATTGCAGTTTCCTGGAAAACAGAATATGCTATAGGTGGGGGAGGTGGTGTTCAGAGAATTGAAATCATCTGTGGGGGAAGGGACCTCAGAGTGGAAAATTTCAAAACGTGCAAGGATTTCTGTTCATAGATATACAGTGTGAGCCCAGATATTGACCAATTTTTTGCTAATTTCAAAAACAAGAAGGTAGATTTTTCATAGATTGGTCACTTATTGCAATATAATTTTTATTAGGCTTCAGTTATGCATAAGGAAAAACAAATAAATCAGGTGAAAACACAACCAAAAACTCTTCTATTTTCAACCAGACTTTTGAAAGCATTTAGTCAGATTACTGTACATTTTTTGACTAGCACACCCCCTTCAAAAATCACAACCCCTTCAGAGCCAAACAAATCCAGTTCCATATATTTTTTAACTTAGTAATGACTGTTGTTTCTATTATTATTAATAATAAATATGACTTGAGAAAATTTTGTCAGGAAAACATGAAATGTAAAGAACTTATAAGGAAGATGACTTCTTTTGTACATCATCATATTGGTAAGCATTTGAATGCTTATCAAATTAATAAAGAATAAAGAAAGAATGCAGTACCCCCAATTTAGCATAATATATCTTTAGAACTCAAAATGCCATGCCTTGGATGGTCCCTAGAACATTTATTATCATATAGATAGAATGTCTGGCTGGAAGTTGAATCCTGCCTCTGATTGTATCAATAGGGAGTGGAAAGTGAAACTGAGTTTGTGATCAGGTAGGACACTAAGAACCTAGAAATCTGATACTGATGGACAACTCTAATACACAATCTGGGACTTTTTTGGCTGCAAAAGTTGGAATGTCAGTATGGATAGACACTAAAACAGAGAGAGCTGGGGATGCAAAATATCAAAAGAACAATTTATTCTAAAGAATATTAGACCTTAGAGTAGCCGTGGAAAAGAGAATGAAAGAAGTTGAAGTTCTTGAAAAAAGTTAACTGAAGGAGGAGAGCTCTTTAGACCATAAAACATTAGACCTGAATTGTACTAAAAATTTTCATATACCAAACAAAAGAGGATACTGAGAACAAAAATCATGTGGTCTGGAAGGTAACTTAGAATGGAAAATAGTAATAATTCCAGGATTTATGATTATATATATTCTTTGCTACAATATTAACCAATTTGAAGGAAATTAAGAAACAAGAAAGTCTTAGATTTTCAAAGATCAATCTTTTGCTCTGATTAAATTTATATTATGATTAAAAGAAATCTACATCTTTAAACACAGTGCAAATGGATATCATTAAAGCACTGTCTGGCATGGAAATAAATTTTACCTTTTTTTTTAGATTTTTCAAGGCAATGGGGTTAAGTGCCTTGCCCAAGGCCACACAGCTAGGTAATTATTAAGTGTCTGAGACCGATTTGAACCCAGGTACTCCTGACTCCAAGGCCCCTGCTCTATCCACTGCACCACCTAGCTGCCCTAATAACTTTTACCTTTAAAAAAATTAAGAAGGGATGGTGAAGCCAGAATTCTTGAAAAAGTCTTTGACTTAGAACTAGAATATCTGAAGTTGATGAAAATATACAATGCTGAATACAATCCTTATTTAAAATCCCGGCATTGTGAGTTGGATGAGTGAGAAGGTTGATTGTTTTTAGTACATAATTTCTTGATTTCAATGGAATGTTTATTTGGCTTCAGTGCAATCTAAGAAAATGAAACAAGGAAACTCAAAACCAAATTAGGACGAGTTCTTTGAGAATGGGATATGTTCAGAGGATAAAGAGGAAAATTTTCTGAAGAAATGGAATGAGAGAAGATACACTTTCAGGTCTAGAAGGAGCCATGGAGAAAAGAAGGGGAATTGGGGAGAGCTTCTAGGAGAAGGGGTAAAGATATCCAGGAAGAGCACAAAAGGTCTGGAATGGAGTATCCTCTAATTTTCCAAATGTCATAATTGTAAAAGTTCTGAGAACCTACAGTGATCTGCTGTGGAATGGGTCTTATAATGCTAAATGTCTTAAAATTCAAGGCTTATTTTAAGTATATTCTAAATGGTAATAAATAATTTCCAGTAGCAGCTATGTAATGTGTAACATGCTAAGGACTTAGAAGAAGCACTAGTTAGTTTTAATACTTTATATATAGTAATATTCATGTGCATTATAATAATGATCCAATAAAAAAGAAAAAGAATTATTGTTATGGTTCAGAAGAGAGTCTGGTCTTAGAATCTTAATATTCTGCCTCTGAAGGTGCAAATTTTGAATGAAAAATTTAGACAACATGGGATTTGGGATAGGTCATGGAAAGTCAGAATTATAACTTTGAAGGAAATTTGGCATTCAGCATCATCACCTGAATGAGAATATAGAATCTGCAAGGCCAGAATTGTTATCACCTTGAGAAGGGGGGTGGGGAGGACAGGGTTTAGGAATGGAAATTTTCAGAAATGAGAGGGTTTCAGCACACAGAGTCTCAGGCCTGGGAGTTGCCATGGAAACAAAAATGAGAGAACAAGCAGTGCCCATTGAAGAGGGGAGGGAATAGCAAAGAGAGCCCTTGGGGCAGAGAACATCAGATCTTGCAGTGTCCTTGAAAACTGGACGTTCTTTAGGTCGGGGGCAAGGAGGATGTCAGTGGTTCATAGTGCAAAAATCATATTCTGGGAATGGGTGCTCAGAGTGGAAAATCTCACAAAGCAAAATGAGTTACTTTCATAGACATACATATATACATACATTAAACTGTATGTATATATATATATATGTATGAACACACATATACACACATATAGATAGATAGATAGATAGATAGACAGACAGACAGACAGACAGACAGACAGACAGACAGACAGATAGATAGATAGATAGATAGATAGATATAGTGGGTCCAAACATTAGTAATTTTTTGCTCATTATTTTTTTTCATAGGAAATCATTCCTTTATTCCAATTTGCTTTTAATTGGGAATTGGAGATGGATAAGAAAAACAAATAAAGAAACTTAAAAAACCTGATCGTAATCCTTATCAAATTAAGAAAAAATAAAAAAGAAACCTTGACTATATTAAGGAGGAAATGGCTTTTGAGCCACAAATGTCATGTCTTCCATGATCCCAAGGGCACTAAATGTTGAGACTTCCAGTTAGATTTATACCTGAATGAACAAAGAGAGAGAGGAAACTGAAGGCAGAACATCTGACACTGATGGACATCTTTAATTCAGAATCTGGGTTTTTTTAAGTTTCCAAATTTGAAATGTCAGTATGGAAAGACTCTAGATCAGAGAAAGGGGGAGATGAAGCACAGAGAATAGAGCACTGGCCCTCAGGTCAAAAGTACCTGAGTTCAAATGTGGCTTCAGAAACTTACTAACTGTGTGACCCTGGACAATTCACTTAACTCTGTCACCAAAAAAAAAAAAGAGGAGGGAGAGGGAATTATTCATAGGATGAAAATTCAATCTATCTAAACAGTGGGATTTTAGTACACAGAATAGCAGACCTGAGAATACCCATGAAGAATAAAGGAAGAGAAGTAGAAATATTTGGGAAAATGGAGAACTCTGAGAACATAAAAGACCAAACTTGGAGTGTTCTTTCTTTTGTTTAACTTTTAAATTTATTTATTTATTTGTTTATTTTGAATTTTACAATTTTTCCCCTAATCTCGCTTCCCTTCACCCAGCCCTGGATTGCTCTTAAAAGCTGTATGTATATCAAACGTTGGAGGGTTCTGAGAATACAAATCATGTGGAAAATATTATTAATTCCAGATTTATAATAATGTGTATTCTTGGCTAAAACACTGGCCAGTTTGAAGAAAATGAAGAAACAATTTTACATTTTTCATAGATCTGTCTTTTATTGTGATTGAATTTATATTATTCTTTAAAAACTAGCATCTTTAGGCATAATGCAGAAGGATATCATGAAAGTACTATTTTTGACTATCACCTTTCCCTCCAAATTCCTCAAAATCACTAAAAACCTACACATCTAAACAAATGCATTTCACTACTCTTTTAATAATGTCTTCTATTGATATTATTGTTCATTTTACTGAATATAAGAATTATTTCCACAAAATCACTGACAAAATGGTCTCCCAGTGAAAAATCTCACAACTCACAAGGATTTCTTTTGTGTTATATAGAGTTGAGAGATAGAGATAGAAACAAAGATGGAAATGGCCATTTTTTATTAATTTAAAAATAAGTAGGTATATTTTTTAATAGGAGACCATTCTTTTATTCCAATATTTTTTTGAGTATCAGTGTTGTATAAGAAAATGGAAGAAATTAAAACAGACAAAAAAAAAAAGTAAAACCCTAATATTTTCAACCAGACTACCAAAAGGGTTCGGTGAGATTACTGTGAATATCTTTGGATGAGTTAAAAACAAAAAACAAAAAAAATACCTGCATAACTAAATTATACAATTTTATGTTTCTTTAGTAAAAAACTGATCTTTCTATCAGTATTAACATAAATGACTATCGAGAAATTTTTGATAAAAAGATGTTAAGTTTAGAGTGCTTATTAAGGGGAAAACTTCTATTGTGATTTCATCATATTAGCATGTTCAAGTACATTGGGAGAATAATAAAATTAATTTTTTTAAAAAGATAAATTTTTCCCTATTTATCATGATATATCTTTAGTGTCACAAAGGTCATAATTTAGATAGTCACTAGAACCCCAGGAACTTTTCATGTGGGAATTGTGGAAGTAGTTGAGCATAGAGATTAAGAATGTCTTGGAATCAGCTAGGTGGAGAAATGGATAGAGCACCAGCCCTGGAGTCAGAAAGTTTAGAGTTTGAATCCTGCTCAGACACTTAATATTTACTAACTGTGTGACCTTGGGCAAGTTATTTGCCCATTACCTTGCAAAAAACAAAAACAAAAGCAAAAATGAATGTCTGAGCAAGGAGTTAAATTTGCTTTTAAATGTACTAATGTGTAAAAGAAAGTGAAGCTAAGATATGAAATCATAGAGAATACCTGGACTCAAGATTTTGTGAAATCATTGGAAATGTTGAATCGAAGGTCCTGTCAAGTCTATGATGTCAGAGTTGGGAGGAACTATATGTGAAAAAGTAGATGTGCAGGAGCTGATAATGGACATTGTAAGAAACAGGAGGATTTTAGTATATAGCCTAGTGTAGCTATGGTTAAAAGATTGAAAGAGGTAGAGGGTAGAGGAAGAGATATCAGAGAGCAAAGTGTCCTTAGATTCAAGAGGGAAGATTTTTGTAAATTCTGAAAATCACCATATTAAATTTCAATCTGAGAACATAGTGACTGTCTCTGAATGGGTCTTAGGATGGAAGGGGAAAGATATATTTTCAGATATATTCATTGTCAACAAATGTTGCCCTGTAATAGATCATTGATTTAAAAAAAAACAAGAACAGGTGGCTAGGTGGCGCAGTGGATAGAGCACCAGCCCGGGAGTCAGGAGTACCTGAGTTCAAATGTGACATCAGACACTTAATAATTACCTAGCTGTGTGGCCTTGCCCCATTGCCTTGCAAAAACTGAAAAAAAAAAGTGGAAAAAAAACAAGAAGGTAGATGGTTCTTTGGAGAGATTAAACTTCGGTTTGAATTCAATTTTTAGGATGCCTTGGAAATGTGTAAAAAAGAAAAAAAATCTGCCATCCTTAGCCACAGAGACTAAAGGGTTGCTATGACAAACTAAACTTACAAACACCAATATCTGTAGAAGACAATGGAGTGCAATGCTCTGCAATAGCTTCATTGTTAAAAATCTCTAATGATAGTAGTATCAGTCAAAACGAATATTCAGAATTTTAAGACATTACAACTTGGTGCTATATAGTAAGGATTTAATAGGGGAGAAGTCTTTTGTTTGGAAATCAGTATATGGTTAAGACTCAAATGCACTGTTAAAAATAAAAGAATGAATTAAACTTAAGCAAAACAATCCAACTAGATACTAGGGTGGTCTTTCTTCCTTTAAACATAAGAATCTCTATCTCTAAAGTTCCTTAGAAAATTAAATGTATAGAATTTCTAGGTACCATTTAAGTGGTCATGTTCTTCCTAGATTAGATCTTACAAAAATGAAATTTCTCAGTATAGCAGTAAGTCCCACCTCAGAATGGAACAATTGGGAATGGATTATGAAACCAGAGTCCCTGCACAGTTCTTGGACTTGGAAAGAAGAATATCTGAGGCTTGATGTAAATATACAATCTAGAGTCCTGAGCTTGATGAGGTGGTAAAAATAAGAATATAAATTGTAGGATTCACTAAAACAGAGAGAGTAAAAATTGTCCAGATGCTGATGAGGGTAATTGTATGAAGAAATGGGATTTAGAATATATATATATATATATATATATATATATATATATAAAATGTCAGGTTAGAAAGAGCCTTGAAGAAGAGTATGGGAGAATGAGAACTTCTAGAACAAGAAATACCTTATCCAGGAGAAACTGTAAAAGGTCAGAACTAGAGTTTTCTGATATTTTCCTGGTGCCATAATTGTGAGAGCACTGATAACCTCCATGATCTGCTGTTAAGGGACATCAATTTCAAATATATTCTAAGTAGGAAAAATATTTTCCAGTTTTAAGTAAATACAGATAAGACAAATATCTGGAATTGCTGGATATCAATCATTTATTATGTTTAACTTTATATTTCTCCCTTGTAAAGCTGGGAAAAAAATTCTCCATTACACATCCAAAAAGTTTGAGTTAAATAACTGATAACTTTTTCTCCTTTCTTTTAAATTTTTTTAAATTTATTTTTATTAAAGATATTGTTTGAGTTTTACAATTTTCCTCCCAATCTTGCTTTCCTCCCCCCCCCATGGAAAGCAATCTGTCAGTCTTTACTTTGTTTCCATGTTGTACCTTGATACAACTTGAGTGTGATGAGAGAGAAATCATAACTGATAATTTTTTCATAAGTAATTCAAATAAAAGTTAATATAAAAAGAAATAAAAGAATACAAAAATAAAGAAAAAAAAAGCTAATATACCAGTAAAACAAAATGAATGCATTTCCATGAATATTCTTCTTACATAAAGACTGCCAGTGATGATAATACTATTGTTAGTGAATATAGAATATTTTCAAACAAAAAGGAAAGTTTGGAGTTAATTCCTGAAGCATATTAAGAGACATAAATGATGTAATAATTATCTAACAATAAGCTTAAAAGGAAAAGCCTTAAAGACATAGGATACAACCTTCAAATATATTGGCTCTGGCAAGCCCCTATTAAAAATGTACATTGGATGGGTCCTGGTGAGGAGAATATTGAATTTCCTAGGTACTGAATAAAGTCAAAAACATAAAGGGAATAGGAGATTTGGGAAGGCTCAAGGAACATAGAAGGTAGAAGCTTGAAGGAAAGTTGGAATTCAGGCCCATGACCCAAATGAGACTGTAGAATTTGCAAGGTCAGATTTGTGATGATAAGGAAAGAGAGAAGGGGAGATGTGCAGGGTCTGGGAGTGGACATATTTAGAAACAGAAGCATATCAGGCCTGGGAGTTGTCAGGAGGAGAAAGTGAAAGAGCCTAGCAGTGCTCATAGAAAAGAGAACCTCAGAGAAAAGAGAACCCTTAGGGCAGAAAAGGTTAGATCTTGCACTGTCCTGCAAAATGGGATATACTATGGGTGGGAGCTTTCAAAGAACAAAAAGCCTCTGCTCAACAACAGGTCTCTCAGTGGAAAATCTCACAATTCACAAGGATTTATTTTCCTTTTTTCTCATTGAAATAAAAAAAGTTATATTTTTCATAGGAGTCAATTCACTTCTTTCCAATATCATTGTTATTGGGCATGGTGGTGGACGAAGAAAAACAACTAAGTTAATTAAACCAATGAAAAAAAAATAATCCTATTCTCAACCAGAATTTTCAAAGTATTTAGAAAGAGTTCAGTAAATTTTTGTTTAGCCAACATCCTACACCAAAATCAAAACCCCAGAACAGCTAAACAAATATGGATCCATTTATTCCTTACTTTAGTAAAGACTGTTGTTTCTTTTACTATTAATTCAAATCGCCACTGAGACATTTTTGATAAGAAAACATAGCTCAAAATTTCAAGAATTTGTACAGTAAACAATTTCTATTTTAAAATCATCCTATTGGTACATGGTAATCTTAATCAATTTAATTAAAAAAAATAACTTGACCCTATTTAGTAGGATATTGCTATAGAACCAAAACTGTCCTGTCCTCAATGATGCTAAGACCACTATATGTTAAAACTTCCAAAGAAATATCTTGTGGAATTATTGAAAGTTGTTGATAACATGGGTACAGAAACTCTCAGCCTGCTTCTTAATGTAGCAATAGGGAAAGAAAACTGCTCAGGGAGGACACTTGGACCCTTGAATAACTTACACTGATGAACTTTTCTAATGCAGGAGCTATGCTTTTTTAGATTGTGACATTTAAAATGTCAGTATGGAGAGACACTAGAACATAAAATGTGGCTAGATCAGGGGGTGTATTGACTCTGGTGATGGACATTTTCAGAGAAAGGAGAATTTGAGCTCAATAAGTGTCAGACCTAGGAGTTGTCATGGAGACAAAAATCAGAAAGCTCACAGTGACCATTGAAAAGATATGTCAGAACAGTGAGACCTTATACTGGAAAACAATATATACTGAAAGTGGGAGGATTCAGAAAACAAAAATCATTTTCTGGGCAATGGACCCAGTTAAAAATAAATTAAAATATACTCACAAGAATTTATTTTCTTATACATAATACTCTGTGGGGCCAAATATTAGTCATTTTAAAGAATTTTTAAAAAGGAAAAGGTAGATAATTTTCATAGAAGATCATTTAATAATTCCAATATAATATTTATTGAAAATCATTGGTGCATAAGCAAAACAAACAAAAAAGCTAAAACAAAACTACAGCAAAATCCTTCTATGTTCAAGCACAGTATCAAAAAGGTTTGTTAAGATTACTGTCAATATTTTGATAAATAAGATTACCCCAAATATGACAGCACCTGAACACTTAAACAAATGCAGTTGCATGTTTCATTATTAGTACAGTGCTCTCTCTAATCTTATGAATAAAAATGACAATTGAGATATTTTTGGAACAAAGAACAATGTGTTTAATTTAGTTATTGAGAGGAAACTTTTGCTTTGAAATCATCATAGCTTTATGGTCCATGTATTTTCTAAGAATAATCCAATTAATAAAAAAAAAATTTTTAAAACTTTTCCCAATTTCACATGATATGCCATTAGAACTCTAAAGGTCATGTTTTGGATGATTCCTAGAACACCAAAGGTCTAGGTTTCCAAAAACTTTTCAAGCGGAAATGTAGGAAGAGTTGAGAGCAGTGATATAGAAGTCTGACTTTGGAATTAAATCCTGCCTCTGAATATATTAATATCAAGAGGAAAGTAAATCCAGGTTATGAGATCACAGGGTGCACCTGGATCTAATACTTTGTGGAGCTGATGGAAAATTTAACCCCACAATTATGAGCTTGATTCACTTAAAGACTCTCAGTGTTGGGAAGGACTAAAAGTATAAGAGTGGGAGATTTTCAGGATCTGAGACTGGACAATGTCAAAATAGGCATCTTTAAGCACATAATCTGGTGTAGCTGTGGTCAAGAGGATGAAGGAGGCAGAAAAGTACTAACAAGGAGAGATATCAGAGCATAAAGTGCCTTGAAACTCCAAAGAGCAGATTTTGTAAGTTATGAAAATCACCATGTTTGGATGTGATTTGTTTTCTAACAACAGAAATCATTTGTCTGAATGGATCAAAGGAAGGAAAAATCATAAAATGACTAGGATATTTTCTCAATTATATGTTTAGTTGGCTTAAATACTGACCAGTTGTAGATCATTTTTAAAAAATGTAGATTATTATTAGGAGATAAAACTTTAATTTGAATTCAATTTTTAGGATGCATTGGAGAGAGCTAGAAGAAAAATATCTACCCTCCTTAACCACAGAGCTTAAAGTATTACAAAAATACTATGCCTTATTTGGCACTCCAAAATACTTACAAACCTCAAATATCTATCTGTAGAAGAAAAACTATTGCATTCCTCAGTAATAGCTTCTTTGTTAAAGATGCCTATTGATAGTAGCATTTGTGATGATGAATATTCAGTGATTTGGGTTATTTCAACAAGGTATTACGTAATAAGATCTCAAAGGAGAGACAACTTCTGTTTGGAAATAAGTGTATGAGTAAAACTCAAGTGGGATGTAATAATTTAAAAAGTAAGCTTAAGCAAAAAAAAATCCCAACCAGATCTCAGGAGGATGTTCTTTTAGACATGAAAATATCACATCTATGAATTTCCTTAGAAAACTATCTTGACCAGTTGCTCTACACACCTGCCACCTGTGAACTGAGAGCTCCAGAAGTAGTTGCTGTCTCTGCTGATTAGTGACTCCAAAGGCCCAGTCCTAGTTTCCTCTGGTTGGGGTTGTGTTGGACTGGGTCCTATTTCACCCCGGTGCAGCAGAGGTTTTCAGATACTTGGTGGTATCTATCTGGTTTTAGACTAGGATTTACAAAATAAAATTTCACAGAATGTCAAATGAAACAAATAGGAAGGTAGTATGAATCAAGAGTTCTTGTGCGAATAATATTTGATTTGGAATGTAGGATACCTGATCTTGATGGAAATATACAACCTAAAATACTGAATAAGACTGTAGAACTAGGAATATCAGTTACAGTCTGACTAGAATAGAGACTGAGATGTTTAGAGAATGATAAGGAAACTTGTCTGAAGAAATGGGATTTTAGAAGAGAGGTTGTCATTCTGGAAGAGGCCTTAGAGAATACCTCTCTTAATTGAGAAATTGACTAGGTACTTCAGAAGAAGTGGTATCTGATTCAAGAGAGAACACCAACAGTCAGGACTGGCTTGCCATCAAATGTTCTGTGTCATAGCTCAGAGACATTTGAGAACCTATAACTTTTCAAAGTTTATTTTTCTAAAGTTATTAACTTCCATTTCTCAGTTATATTTTTTTTAAATTAATCCACTGGGTCAATTATTTTTTTCTTAGTGAAAGATTTTATTTATTTTGAATTGTACAGTTTTCCCCCTAATCTTGCTTCTCTCTCCCCACTCTAATGCCCACAGAAGGCAATTGTTAGTCTTTACATTATTTCTATACTATACATTGATCTAAATTGAATGTGTTAAGAGAGAAATCATATCCTTAAGAAGAAAAATAAAATATAAGCAGTAGCGAGGTAACATAATATAATGGATTTTTTTTAAGATTAAATGTAATAGTCTTTGGTCTTTGTTTGAACCCCACAATTCTTTCTCTGGATACAGATGGTATTCTCCATCACAGATACCCCAAAATTATGCCAAACTAGACAACTTTGATTACATTAAATTAAAAAACTTTTGCACAGGCAAAAACCACTGTAACCAAGATCAAAAGAAATGTGGTAAATTAGGAAACACTTTGTACAACTAGTATTTCTAACAAAGGATTCATTTCTAAAATATACAGAGAACTGAGTCAAATCTCAATTCTGATTTTTAAGGAATTATTTTTGGATGAGTTTTTGTACCTGTTTCCATTTTGCAAATACTGTTTTTAAAACATTCTCCTTATCAGCTTTTCTTTAACCTCTTTTATTATTTAGCATTGTCTGTTTTTTAAGATGTTATTTTATTTACTATTTTTTTCTCTTCTTTACCTAGCTGTTAATTAATTTTTCATGGTTTTCTTGCATCATTCTTATTTCTTTTCCCACTTTTTCCTCTGCCTATCCAAGTTGATCAGGATCCATTTTGAACTCTTCTATGGCTTGTAATTAATTCCTACTTTTTTCTTGAAGGGTTTGGATATAAGAAATTTGACTTTGTTGATTTCTTCTGAGACAATGTTTTGATTTTCCCTTTCATCATAGTAACTTTCTATGGTAAGATTTTCTATGGGTAATAGCCCATTTTTCCAGCCTATTACTAGAATTTTAATCCTTGGTAAAATAGGGCTCTGCTTCCAGGGTGGAGGGCACTCTACCTCAAGTTTAAGGGGTATTGTACAGCTGTTTTCTGAGCTACTTCTGGGGACCTGCAAGTTTTCAGTTCTTACAAGGTAGTGTGATTTAAGGAGAGGTGTGTTTATCACTCTCCTGGCCTATGAGGGACTACAAGCACTCTTTTCTGAACTAAAAATGTGAGGAGGGTCCTTGCTTTCCTGTGGCAACAAGCTCTGTTGTGTTAGTATTCCTACTCACCCTGGGGGCTGCCAGTCAGGACTTTGACCAGATCTTAGTATGGGCAAAGCAAGAGTCCCACACCAGTGCCAACAGGGAGACCCCTGTAATCCCCTTCTGACCAGTTGCTCTACACACCTGCTATCTGTGAGCTGAGAGGTCCAGAAGCAGTTGCTGCCTCTGCTGGTTAGTGACTCTCAAGGCCAACTCCTAGTTTGCACTGGTTAGGGCTGTGTTGGACTGGGTCCTGTTTCACCCTGGTGCAGCAGATATTTTCTGCTCATCTTCTAAGATGTCTTGGGCTGCCTTTTTGTTAGTTTTGCTGCTCTAGAATTTGTTTGGAGTCATAATTTAAAGACATTTGTGATGGGTTAAACTATAATCTGATATTGAATTTTATGCCTGGGAGAGGCCTTGAGCTATAGAAATACAGACATGCGAAAATTCTCCTTTGTCCTTGCATGTCTGTAACACAGATTGAGAAAATTCCTTCTCATCCATTTGGCCTTAGATAAGGTAAACTATGAGTCTATACACCTAAGAAAGGACTTTTAAGTCCTTTTGATGTAGAAATGAAACCCTGAGAAAATTCCTTCCATTTGTCCCTGAATAACTGAAGATCCTGAATTACTCTCATTTCCAGACTAGGCCCTGTTAAAGAATTTTTCCTCCTCTTGGGTCTCAGCAACTCCTGGCCTCTTAGTTCACTCCTCCAACCCTTCCGTTCATTTTTTATTATTTATTTATTTTTCCAACTACATGAAAAGTTAGTCTTCAACAATTATTTTGTAAAGGTTTTGAGTTTTGAGTTTCTCATTTATCTCTCTCCCTCACTTCTATTCCCTGAAATCAATCTAATGTACATTTGACATGTGTAACTATGTTAAACATAAAACCTTATTAGTAATGTGAAAGATCAATCAAATAGAAGCTGAAAAAACCTTAGAGAGAAAAAATATAATATATAAGATAACTTTTTAAAAATTCAAGATAGTAACTTGATCTTCATTTAAACTTTCTGGTTATGGATGTGTTTTCCATCACAAGCCTTTTAGAATTGTCAGATTACTTGTGCTGCTAAAAATGAGCAAGTCCATCACAATGTTGCTATTAGTATGTATAATGTTTTTCTAATTCTGCTCACTTCACTCATCATCAGTTTTTTCCAGTTTATTCTAAAGTCCAATCTCTCATGATTTCTTATGTAACAATAGTGTTCTATCCATTATATTCATATACCACAAATTGTTCAGTCATTCCCCAATTGATTACCATCACCTTAATTTCCAGTTCTTGTCACTGTGAAAAAACTTCTATAAATATTTTGTACGTGTGTCTTTTTTACCCCTTTTCATAATCTCCTTGGGATACAGACTTAGTAGTAGTATTGCTGAATCAAAGGGTATGCCCAGTTTGATTGACCTTTGGGCATAATTTCAAATTACCTCCAGAATGGCTGGATCAGTTCACAACTTCATCAACAATGCTTTTGTGTCCCAGTTTTCCCATATCCTCTCCAACATTGAGCATTTTCCTTTATAGTCAGATTGGCCAATCTCTTAGATGTGAAGTAGCACCTCAGAATTACTTTAATTTGTACATCTCTAATGAATAATCAATTAGAAAAATTTTTCATATGATGATAGCTTCAATTTCTTCATCTGAGAATTGCCTTTTAATATCTTTTGACTATCAATTGGGGAATGACATATTCTTTTAAGTTTGACTCAGTTCTCTATATTTTAGAAATGAATACTTTATTAGAAACACCAGCTGTAAATTTCTTTTCACAACTTAATGTCTTCCTTTTAATTTTGCTTGCATTGGTATTATTTATGTAAAAACTTTTCAATTTAGTGTAATTAAAATTATCCATTTTGAATTTTATAATATTCTCTTTCTCTTCATAACTACTCCTAAATTCAAAGATGTGACAATTCATTCCATGTTTTCCTAATTGACTTAGGATATCATTTTTTTCTGTCTAAATCCTGCACCCATTTAGATCTTCTCTTAGTATTGGGTGTGAGATGTTGGTCTATGTCTAGTTTATGCCACATTGTCTTCCAGTTTTCCTAGCCATTTTTATTGAAGAGTGAGTTCTTATCCCAGAAACTGGACTCTTTAAGCTTATCAAACAGCAGATTACTATAGTCATTAGTATTGTTTCATTTGCACATAATCCATTCCACTGATCTACCAATCTATTTCTTAGTCAGTACCAAGCAGTTTTGTTGACAGATGCTTTATAATATAATTTAGATCTGCTATATCTAGACCATCTTACTTTGCATTTTTTCATTAACTCCCTTTATTTTATTGATTTTTTTGCTACTGCATATGAATTTAGTTACTATGTTTTTCTAACTCAGTAAAGAAAAATTTTACTAGTTTGACTGATATGACACTGAATAAGTAATTTAATACAGGTAGAATTGTCATATTTATTATATTAGTTTGGCCTACCCATGAGCAATTGACGTTTACTCAAATATTTAGATCTGAATTTATTTGTGTGAAAAGTGTTTTATAGTTGTTTTTATATAGTTTCTGAGTTTACCTTGATAAGTAGACTTCCAAGTATTTTATTTTGTCTAGAGTTATTTTAAATGGAATTTCTCTTTCTATCGCTTGCTGGTGTCTTGTTGGTAATATATAGGAATGCTGATGATTGATGAGGGTTTATTTTAAATCCTGAAACTTTGCTAAAGTTTTTAATTGTTTCAACTAGTTTTTAGATTATTTTCTAAAATTATCTAAGTATGCTATCATATCATATATGTAAAGAGTAAGAGTTTTGGACCTATTCTAATTCCATCAATTTCTTTTTCTTTTCTTACTGATAAAGCTTACACTTTTAATACAATATTGAATAATAGTGATGATAACAAGCATCTTTGTTTCACCCCTGAACTTTATTGGGAATGCTTCGAGCTTATTATCTATATATAAAATGATTGTGGATGGTTTTAGATATATACTACTTATTATTTTAAGGAAAACTACATTTATTCTATGCTCTCTAGAGTTTTTAATAGGAATGAGTCCTGTATTTTGTCAAAAGCTTTTTCAGCATCTATTGAAATAATCATATAATTGGTTATTTTCCTAATATTGAACCAACCCTGCATTCTTGGTATAAATCCGACTTGATCATAGTATATTTTCTTAGTGATAACATGCTGTAATCACTTTTCTACTACGTTATTTAAAATTTTTGATTTCATATTCAATAGGGAATTAGTATATTATTTTCTTTCTCTACTTTGACTCTCATTGATTTAGCTATCAATATTTATTTTCCATTATGTTTTAAGTGAGTCGATATATTATCCAGTTAGTACAATTTTTTAACAGGAGATTTTACCTAAAATTTTTAATACTTTCCTAAATTTTCATGAATATATTTTAATATGGTTGCATTGAAACAAATTGCTCAATCACAAATAGACAACTACTGTCAATTTTATGGCTGGTAATGTCTTTCTCACCACAACTAAAATTTCTTGTACAGTTAAACAAATGTAGTTCCATGTACTTCTTTCTTTAGTAAAGATTGTTGTTTCTATTGCTCTTAATAAAATGATTTAATAGAAATTTTTGAGAGGAAAATATCATGTGTTTATGAAGACATTAAAAAGGACGTGACATATTTTGAAATTATAACATTATTAAGACTCATATAAATTGCAATCCAAAAGTAATTAAGAAAAAATATCTTAACCCCACTTAGTGTGATATGAATTTAGAACCAAAAATGGAATGAATTGAAAGATTCCCAGAACATATGAAATTGATGACCTTTTGTCATTCAAAAAATAGGGACAATCTTGTAAAAGTTGTAATGTCCTATCATGTTCAACACATTTCCATTAGTAGTCATGATCTGAAAGAGGAATTAGAATTGAGGGGGGAAAACTATGAGTAAGAAAGTAAAAAACATAAAAGAAGTTTTGAAAAATGAACTTAATTAGCTTTGCTCTGCATTCAGATTCCACAGTTTTTTTTCCCCTTTTAATGTGGATGGCATTTTCCATAACAAATCTCAGAATTGTCCTTCATCAATGAACTTCTGAGGGGAGTTTCAGTGTTCTCTTGGTTTTATCATTTCACACAACATCAGTTCATGCATATATTTCCATGCTTCTATAAAGTCTGGCTGCTCAATTCTCTCTCCTTTTGTTTTGGAATTTTATTCTATTTTTCCAATTACATGAAAAGATAGTTTTCAACATTCATTCATTGGCAAGTTTATGTGTTCCACATTTTTCTACCATCCTCCCTCCCCTTCCTCCACTTCATGGCGGTGAACTTATAGAATAAGAGTACTTTATAACATTTATATATTATACTTTGTTTAGCCATTCCCTTATTGATAGGAATCCCCTGAATTTCTAATTCTTTACCTCTACAGAAAGGCTACTATATATATTTTTCAAGCATATGAGATTTTATGTGATCTCTTTGGAATATGAGTCTAGTTGTCTTGTGTGAAGCCATAATTCTTGAACAGAATTTTTGAAATTTTTGACTTCAAATCAAGAATTGTTAGGCCTAATGAAGCTGTAGGAACAGTTCTTTCTCTTTGGGAACAGAAAGAATAAGTGATTTCAGAAGATAATGAGGAATATATATATATATATATATATATATATTATTCATCTACTGTGGACTGTGTCTGTGAATAAACGACAGACATTTCAAAAATTACTTTAAATATATTCTCAGTGGGAAAAATATTTTGCAATCCTGGGTAAATAAAAAAGGAGAATTTAGAATTGATGAATGAGATCAGTCTTTTATTACAATCTACTTTATACTATAGACTCATGAGGCTAAAACACTTTGAAATCATGCATCAGAGATCCAAAATGTCCAGTGGAAGTACTGATAATTTTTTGAGTGAGATTTCTCTCAAGTTTTAAAATACATACTTTTTAATTTTTCCTTAAAATTCTCTAATCTAAAATACCTGGTATTATACCAATACCATGAAACAAATGCAATTCAATGAAGATCCATCTTCGAAAAGTACTATGTTGTTATGATATTCTTGATAATAAATATATAATATATTGAACAAAAAGCCCCTAGATCTTAATTTCCAAAGCCTCATGAGAGAAAAGACTATTTATTCCAATGATAATATCTCCAAATCATTACAGTATAAAAATCCATTGAAAATATTTAAAAATGAACTTCATATATCAAATAACTTTATACATACATATATTTGCACACATGTATGATGTTTCCTTGGAATAGAAAATGTCACATTTTGGAATGACCTTAGCCCAATGAAGGTTTGAGATATTAGTTTCCAAGTTGTTGATGATGGCTGCCTATCATTCTTGAAGAAGACCATGACATCATGGAGGTTATACCATGACAAGCTTGTGAATTGGATTTGAGTGAGGAGAATGTTGTGCTAAGTCACCAGCCATACTTTCTCCTCTGGGACCATCTGGGTTCAGCGACCAGATATTAATCCGGATGACTGGAGAGGGCCCTGGATGCAAGGCAGAGTTAAGTGACTTGCTCAAGGTCACACAGATAGCTGAGTGTCTAAGTTTGGATTTGAACTTATGTTCTCCTGGCAACCTATCCTTTGTCCTATTTAGTTGTCCCAGTTCCCAATAAATAGTGATTGTCGGAGGTAACTAAGAGCTTAGTATAGCAAATTTTCTATCAAGGAAAAAGTCCCATCTCTGAATATTCCCATTGGAGTGGGGAATATGAGAACAAAGAAAAACATTAGAGCACGAAAGCTCAAATCTTTTAGCAACCTTTAAACCACAGTATGTGATAGCTGGAAGCCTTTTGAGAGCTGGAAGCCTTTTGAGAGCATGAATCAAAATCTTCTTTGACAGGGCCCTTAAGATGGAAAATGCCATAAATGGCAAAGATTTATTTTCATCTATATTCTAAGTGAGAGAAAGAATTAGCCAGTTCTAGAAATTTTCTAAAACAGGAAAGAGGAAGATTTGGCTTAGGATTTCAATCCTTTTCTTCAATTTAATTAATATTCCATAGTGGTGTTGCTTTGAAACAAATCACCCGTTTACAACTACACAGATAAATGAGTGTAGTTAAAATATTGTCTATTTTTTAGAATGATCCCCAAAACTTATAAAATGAAAATACTTGTACCCCAAAACATATGTAATTCCCCTCTAAGTCCTCTTTTGGTCAAATCTGTTATTTATAATACTATGAGAACAAATTATAGCAAAATATGTTTGGGCAACCAAATGAAGGAGTAGAATGCTAAAAAATAAGAAAGGACTTGGTTTAGTTTTGGAAACTTGGATATAAGCAAGTTGTGTTTGTATTGTAATGATTATCCAATAAAAACTAAAAAGGAAAATCCTTATAGACCATTTGAGGGTATAAACTTAAAATCCAAAATATCACCTATCCTTAGTCCCTAGCAAACTTGACTATTGGAACTTCCAAAGGCTTTCCAAGGACACTTTTCTGGCATCTTGGAACTGAAAATACAGGATTTCTTGACTAGGGAATCAGTCTGGTCCCCGAAGGTTCACATTTAGAAGTGAAAAGCTTAGGGAAACTAACATAGAGGATGGTTCAGTGCCCATAAAAGTATGAGGTCTAAGGAAATTTGGATTTCACGATCATCAGCTGACTGAGATTGTAGAAGCTACAAGGCCAGAATTCCTAGGATCTGGACAAGGTGTGTGTGGGGGCTCTAGACAAGGTGTGGGAGAGCCAAAAGAAAGGGTGATGTGTAGTATCTGGCACATTTTCAGAAACAGGGGCATATGAGCACTCATAGTTCCAGGCCTGGGAGTTTCCATAAAGATGTAAATGATAGCTAGCAATGCCCATAGAAGAGGGGAGCAAAGAGCAAAGAGGCCATGGTTATGATAGGTGAAATTTTACAATGTCCTAGAAAACAGGATATGCTCTAGGTGAAAAGTTTCAGAGAACAGAAATCATCTGCTGAGCATTTTTTCACATGAGATCATTCATTGATTTGAAAATATTTTTTATTGGACATCTGTGATATATAAGAAAAAAATCAGAGAAACCAAATCCAAAAAAAATCCTTAGTATTGAGTAAGATTACTGCTAATTTTTGACTAGCCAGCACTCTCTGAAAACCAAAATTCCTACACAGCTATACTAATGCAGTTCTATGTATTTCTTTCTTTAGTAAAGACTGTTGTTGCTACAACTATTAATAAAAATGAGTATTGAGAATTTTTTAAAAGGAAAATATCTTGTGATGTATGAAGTCTTTACAAGGGAGATGAATTCGATTTTGAAATCATATTGGTAAGGTACAAGTACACTGTTTTAATAATATAACTATTTAAAATTGAACCAGTTTAGCATAATAAGACTTCAAAACCAAAAATATCATGTCTTAGATGATCCCTAGTATACTAAAGGCTGAGTCTTCCAGGTAACCTTATGTGTCAACACTTTTTTTTATTTTTAGGGGGATTTTTATTTGCAAGGCAATGGGGTTAAGTGACTTGCCCAAGGTCACCCAGCTAGGTAAATATTAAGCATCTGAAGATGGATTTGAACTCAGGTCCGTTTGATTCCAGGGATGATGTTCTATCGACTATGCAACCTAACTGCTCCCTGTTTCTGTGCATTTTAATAATTATGATAACAAATTAAAAAAAATAAAAATCAAATAGATCAATAAATAGTGTAGCTTTAGAAACACAAATGTCTGGACTTAAAAGGTCCGTAGATCACTGAATATCTGAGTTTCTGCTTTGTAGTTCAAGGAGCTATGTTGCAGGTGGGTAAGAGCTAAAGACTCTAGAATTGTCATGTTCAGGGTCAGTTTCTTCTTTCTGGAGGTCAGTATTTGAAATGGAAAGAAATGGAAATGGAAATGGAAAGAAATATTAATTAATTAAATCAGGGAAGACACATAAAACTTAGATTATTTAAACTAGTAGCAAATATTCAATCCAGAATCCTGGAGCAGATATGGTGTAGAAATTTACTAGGACAGAGAGAAGAAGGAGCTATTCCTGGACTAATAAAGATGTTGGTCAGAAGCAGTTGGATTTGGCAATTCAGAATGAGATGATTTGGAGTAGCCATGGAAAATACAATGAGAGAGGCAGGAGAATACTGAAAATGAAAGATATCAGAAATAGTGGAGATTTCTTACAACACAAAAGGTCAGAACTTAGAGTGTCTAAGAAACCATTGCATGAGATAGCTGGGAGGGTGCTAAGTACATCAGTCATATGTTGTGGAAATAATAATGCACTGTTTGATAAATGAGAAAGAAGAAGTTAATGACCAAATAAAAAGTAGAGTACATTATCAAATTCAAAATGGATGATTTTGACAATATTAAATTAAAAAGGTTTTGCACTAATTAAAGCAATGCAGTCAAGATTAGAAGGAATGCATAAAATGGAGAAACAATTTGCACAGCTAGTATTTCTGATAAAGGACTCATTTCTAAAATACAAAATATATAACTGAATCAAATTAATTAATAATAAATTGAGTCATTCCACAATTGAACAGGCAATTTTCAGATGCAGAAATGAAAACTATTTATACACATTAAAATGTTTCAAATCATTATTAATTGGAGAAATGCAAATGAAAATAATTAAGAGGCAACACCTATCAGATGGACTAAGCAAACAAAAAATAAAATGATCAATGTTGGAGAGGATGTGGGAAAATTGGGATACTAATGCATTGTTAATGGAGTTGTGAACTGATCCAGCCTTTCTGGAGAACAATCTAGAACTATGCTCAAAGAGCAATAAAACTGATAATATAACAATACCAAGAGCAGATCTATATTCCAAAGAAATCATAAAAATGGGGAAAAGACCCTTTAACTATGATGGATATAGCTCTACTCAGCAGTTTAGAGATCGAGGGCAATCCTGAGAGACCTGCTATAGACAGGGCCATCTACGTCCAGAGGAAAATCTATGAAATTTGAATGGAGAGCAAAGCATATTATGTTCATTGAAAAAACAAAAATTAAACCAGCAAAAAAAAAACCAACTTCCTTTATGTTTTTCCTTTCTTTCTCATGTTTTTTTTTTCCTTTTCCCTTAATTCTAATTCCTCTTCTACAACATGAGTGAGATGGAATTATATGAAAGATGATTTCACATGTGCAACTTTTACCAGATTGTTCACTACCATGGGGGGGGGGGGGGGAAGAGAGGGTGGAAGAAAAATATGGAACTCATGAATTTTAAGTAGGATGAATGTTGAAAACTACTTTTTCATGTAATTGGAAAAAGAAAATAAAATTTCAATTAAAAAAAGAAGGTTCTTGAAAGTGGAAAATCTCAAACATGTCAAAGATGGATTTTGATCTCTAGTCCTAGTCCATTCAACAGGGAGAGAAAATCTGTCAATACTTAAGAAATCAATGTAGACTATTCACTAGAAAGCCATATACTGGATATAAAACTTCATACATTGGCCACAAATGAGAAAGTGGACCTCATTGCTAAAGACATCGACATTAGGAAAAATTAGAGGGAAAAGCAAAAGCAAATGGCCGAGGAAAAAAAATGGATTGAGCAGACTTTGAGGAAGAAAGCTGGATAAAAGGGAATAACCTGGCATGCTATATAGTCTAAAGGTCCATGAAGAGTCGGAAATGACTGAACTAGAGAGTAATGACAGATTTTCTTAGTGATACTAATATTGGTCACCTCTAATTCAAAAACTAAGAACATAGATTTTTTCAAGTGCCATCATTTATTTATTCCAATATAAATTATACTAAGCATTTAAAAATGAAATGAGCAAGTAAAACTGTTTTTTAACAATCCATTCATATTAAAATAAATTGCAAAATGTTTTGGTGAGATAACTATATTTGTTTTTGAGAGCCAAAAAATAAAACAAAAGCAAACAAAAAAATCCAAATCGCACAAAATCTGAACACCAAACTAAGTACAGTAATATTTATACCTTTCTTTACTAAAATATTGTGCTTCCATTATTATTAAGAATAAGGGGGGCAGCTAGGTGGTGTAGTGGATAAAGCACCGGCCCTGGAGTGAGGAGTACCTGTGTTCAAATCCAGTCTCAGACACTTAATAATTACCTAGCTGTGTGGCCTTGGGCAAGCCACTTAACTCCATTTGCCTTGCAAAAACCTAAAAATAAAGAATAACGAATCTTTGCAAATTTTAGACTAAAGTACAAGTCTTAAGTATAGAGAGCTTTTACAAAGGCTTCCATTTCAAAGTCATAACAATAAAACCCATATACATTGTAATAATGCAATTAATAAAATTTAAAATAAGAACTTGACACAGATTATTATGATAAAACTTTAATACCCCAAATGCCATATCTTCAATGTCCCTTAGAACACTAAAAGTCTAAGTTATCAGGTACATGTAGGAATTTTGGAAGGAGTTGAGAGGAGAGATAAAGGATTTCTGAGTTAGGAGTTAAAAATTGACTCTGAATGTTTCAATGGTGAGTGAAAAGTAAAGCCAGAATAGTTGATCACAGAAGGCACTGAAACTCAGACCATGTGGGCTTGACAGATATTTTGAATCCAGAATCCTGAAACTGATTTTTCAGTGGGATCAATAATGTCATGATACAGGGAGACTAGACTAAGTGGGAGAATGGGAGATGTTCTGGAGCTAAGAATAGAAATTGTCAGAAACAAGAGGACTTTAGCACATAGCCTGGTGAAGCATAAGTCGGAGAATACTTTGTAGGAAAGATATCAGACCAGTAAGTGCCCGGAGCTTCCAAAGGGCAGATCCTGATAATTATTGCTTTTCATTCTTAGGTAATTGGTGAGAATAAAAATGAAACAGTCTGAATGGGATTTACAATAGAAAATACCAAAAATATCAAAGATGTATTCTCAGATATATTCTTACTTAGCCTGAATATTGACCATTCAAAATACAAGATAAATTATTCTGATGACATCAAATATAAAATTGAGTTTAATTTTAAGGATGCATTGGTTATATAGAAATACACATATCTGACACCCTTAAGCATAGACTCTCAAGGATGTGATGAAAATATTGTTTTATAGCCATACAAAAGAATCTGAAAAATCCAGAAAACTCAAATATCTGTAGAGAAAAAAACAACGCATTCTTTTGTAATTGTTTCATTATGAAAGATAGCTTTTGGGTATAATATTAATGATATTGGCTATTTAATGCTTTGGGACATTAAAACATGATGTTATATAATATAGACTTAGAAAAGGAGGAAACTACTTTCAGAAATATGGGTATAACTCAAAATGTTGTACAAGACTAAATGTTGTACAAGACTAAAACCCCAAACAGATCTTGGAAGGGTCCCCCCTTTATATATGAGAATTGCCTATCATTGAAGGACCTAAAAAATTGAATATCTGGATTTCCATGTACCCTGAAAAAAGGGTATTTGATGGTAGGTTAGAACTTAGAATACAATATTTTCCAGCATGGCAGTTAAGACCCCTTTTTGAATACAGCAATTAGGAATGGATCATACAGCCAGAATTCTTGAATAATTCTTTCTTGGAACCCAGACTTTCTAAAGCTTGACAGAAATGTATAATCTTGAAAAGATTGTGATTATTATCTTGAACTAGACAATCCTGAAATCCTTATAAATGAGTGAGAATTAAGATTTTTTTGGTACATCATTTCTTAATTCCAATAGAATGTGTACTGGACATCAAGGACTGCTAAGAAAAAGAAACAGAGAAACTCAAAAGCAAATTTGGACGAGCATTGAGAGAATGGGAGATCTTCAGAGGCTAAAGAGG
Organism: Macrotis lagotis; assembly: GCF_037893015.1. NCBI lineage: Eukaryota > Metazoa > Chordata > Mammalia > Peramelemorphia > Peramelidae > Macrotis > Macrotis lagotis. The sequence goes on from NC_133666.1 coordinate 86,346,113, forward strand.
AAAATTCTCTTCAAAATGAGATTAGAAAAGAGACATTTTCAATTTTGGGAGAAGAGGAAGAACAATTAAGGCAAACCACTAGAAGAAGGGATACAGATATCTAGTACAGAATACCAATTGTCTGTATAATTCAATTATCTGAGAATCTTAGAATCCAAAAATTTTGCTTTGAATTAGGCCTTCAATTGCTGAATGTTCTAAAACTCAAGGATTAGTTTAAATATATTCTAAGGGGGCAAAAAATATCTTCCAGTTTCACGTAAATAATGTGGAGTATGTTAAGGAGTTAGGAAAGACAAGTTTTAGTTTTAAAACTTTGTATATGTTAAGATTCAGTCACATTTTACTAATGATCTAATAAAATAAGAAAAAAGTTTCATGGATCTTAGGAAGATCTGGCTTTAGTATCCCAAATATCAGCTCCTTGCAACCTTGACTATCATGGCTTCCCAGAACCTTTCAAGAATCTATGTTGCTGGGGCCTTACATTGAGAATACAGAATTTCCTAGCTAGAGAACTAGTCAAGCCTTTGAAGTCCTAGAGTTGTAGTGAAAAACTTAGATGAGATGGGGGTGGCTCATTGTACATTGGAAGTATGAGTTTGAAATGTTTTTAAAAAAGATTTCATTTATTTTGAGTTTTACAATTTTCCCCCTATTCTTGCTTCCCTCCCCCACCCCCACAGAAGTCAGTCTGTTAGTCTTTACATTGTTTCCATGATGTACATTGATCTAAGTTGAATGTGACATAAGAGAAATCATAACCTTAAGAAAGAAAAATAAAGTATAAGAGATAGCAAAATTGCATAAGATAATTTTTTTTTTCTAAATTGAAGGTAATAGACTTTGGTCTTTGTTCAAACTCCACAATGCTTTCTCTGGATACAGATGGTATTCTCTATAACAGATAGTCCAAAATTGTCCCTGTTTCTTGCACTGATGGAATGATCATGTCCATCAGGGTTGATCATCACCCCCATGTTGCTGTTAGGGTGTAAAATGTTTTTCTGTTTCTGCTCATCTTGCTCAGCATCAGTTCATGCAAATCCTTCCAGGATTCTCTGAATTCCCATCCCTCCTAGTTTTTAATAGAACAATAGTGTTCCATGACATACATATACAACAGTTTGTTAAGCCATTCCCCAATTGAAGGACATACACTTAATTTCCAATTCTTTGCTACCACAAACAGGGTTTGGGAATGGGCATTTTCAGAAAAAGGAGGATTTGAGCACACCATGTCAGGAATGGTAGCTGCCACAGAGATGAAAATAAGAGAGTTAGCTGTGCCCATAAAGTTTTCTTAGACAAGAGAGCCCATAGGGAAAGAAAGGTGAAAATTTTCAGTGTTCAGAAAAACAGGACATGCTATAGGTGAGAGCTTTGAAAGAACAGAAATCATCTGCCATGGAAGGGGTCTGTCAGTGGAAATTCTCACAACTCTCAAGGATAAATTTATATATATATAAATGTGTGTGTGTGTGTGTGTGTGTGTGTGTGTGTGTGTGCTATGTCTACCCCAATATTGACCATTTTTAGTAATTTATAAAATAAGAAGGTATAAGAAGATATATTTTTCATAGATTGTCATTTACTAATTGAAATAATTCTAATAGTTTATTAGACATCAATGAAAGATAAAAAAAACCTTTTAAAGAAACTAAAATAAAATAAAACAAATAGCCATTCTAAGTTGAAGAAGACATTTCATGGAATTTAATGAGATTACTATAATTTTTTTTAGTTAGCCACTCACACATGCACATACAAAACGACAATCCCTACAAAGTTAAACAAAGGCAGTTCCATATATTTCTTTGGTTACTAAATATTTATGTTTCTTATGCTATTAATAAAAGCAACAATTGTCTGTCAAACTATTTTTCCCTAGAACTTTGAAATTTGGGGCTTTGAGGTACCCTTCATGTGGTAATGCTAGAAGTTGTTGGTCACATAGGTACAGAAAGTCTAGGCAAATAATTAAACCCTGCCTCGGAATGTATAAATAGAGAGTGGAAGCTGAAGGCAGAATAAGAAATCATTCTTTTATTCTGACTGAATGCATGTTATGCTTTAAAAAAGTTATCATCTTTACATATAATGCAAAAGTATATCATCAATGAACTGTTCAATTTTGCTGATTCCTATCAACCCCCCAAACAACAAGAACTACAACTACAACAACAACAGCAACAACAGCAATAACATCAACATCTCTACAATTTTGCACACTAAAACAAATGTAATATCTGTCTTTCCCTTCTTAGGAAACACTCCTATTAGTATTACTATTCATTCTAATAAATGTAGCAGGGGCAGCTAGGTAGCACATTGGATAGAGTAACAGCTCTGGAGTCAGGAGTACCTGAGTTCAAATCCGGTCTCAGACATTTAATAATTACCTCCCTGTGTGGTCTCCTGCAAGCCACTTAACCCTATTTGCCTTGCAAAATCCTAAACAAAAAGAAAGAAAGAAATGTAGCAGAGTCTTTTCCCACAAAAAATCAAGCTAAGATATAATAAGGACTCATAAGGAACAAGATTGGTTTACAAACCAGGATATTTTTAATATTCTTGTGCATTTTAATAATCATGTTATTAATTTTACAAAATAAAAAAATCATAGATTATTGAGTGATATGGTCTAAGAACACAAAATGTCAGAACTATGAATGACTTAGAAGGGTAAATGTCTGGATTTACAATTATCATTCAAGAGAGTATATTGGAGATGACTGAGAGCTTGGATTTTAGAATGCTCTTGTTGATGGTCAATAATTCCTTCTGGAATTTTAAATGGAATCCTTATTGAATACATCAATGTACACTGCCTTTTGCATTAGCAAGACTGATCACATTCATCTTTTAGAACAACTAAGACAACATTCATATCACTGGCTTTCAGATATTTGTGACTAATGGGTGAGAGAATGCTGTCTAGTTCATAGAACCTAAGCTTTAAAAAATATGTATTTATTATTCTAACTACATGCAAAGATAGATTTCAGTATTCTTTTTTGTAAGATTTTGAGTTCCAAATTTTTCTCTCTCCCTCCCTCCTTTCCCTCCCCTTCCCCTTGACAGTAAATAATCTGATATAGATTTTACATGTCTAACTATGTTAAACATTATTATTCATGTTGTGAAAGCCGAAACCAGAACAAAAGTGAACAAAAAGCCATGAGAAGGTTAAAAACATCCATAAAGCATAAAACAATTTTTTAAAATGGAAAATGGTATCCTTTAATCTTTATTCAGACTTCATACATCTTTCTCTAGATGTGCTTGACATTTTCCATCTCAAGTCTTTGAGAAATGTTTTGGATTATTTAATTGCTGAGGAGAGCTATGTCCTTCATAAATGATCATCACACAATGTTGTTGTCTGCAATGTTCTCCTGGTTCTGTTCACTTCACTTAGTATTAATTTATGGAAATCTTTGCAGGCTTTTCTGAAGTTCACATTTCACAATTTCTCTTTTTTTTTAACTTCACATTGCTTTTTTCAATTTTTCATTTCTTTCATAGCCAATCATTTTCACAAATCATTTGGACTTCGTATCTTCAGTGAAAAACAAACAAACAAACCTAACAAAAACATAGGTAATTGACACAAAGTATTAAACTTTTTAGATCAAGGAAATAGAATAGTATCAAGCATTATTCCCAAACACAACCAATGTTCCAAGAAAACCTTCATATACACAGAGTTGGAAAGTTATGAGTCTAGACTCTTGCAGTCCTGGAAACCTGGTCCAAGATCCTAGAGAAATTAAAAATGTTCTACCACCACAAATAGGAATTTTAGGATGGGAACCAATAGCTTCTTGATACAGGACCTTTGTGCTGCTCTGCCTCTACTCCTTAAAGTTGGTCACTCTCCAATTCTTAAAAAGTTTTTACTTGATCCTACAATTCCATGGAGTTTTTGCTCTATATTTTTCTCCATTTCACAGTTAAACTATTTTTTTAAACTCCCTATAATCATTATATACCTTCATTTCCTCATGTTCCTCTCACTTCTCAAGTCCTTGAAATTTGTTTGCTAATGTCATTCCCAAAATGAAACTGTTCTCTCTAAAGTTGGCAGTGAATTCCTGAGGATCAAACAAGCCTATTTAACTTTTTCTCATACATAATGAAATAAACTGTCCAAAGTTTTTGGTGTGATTATTACATAATTTTTGGCTAGCCAAAAAGAAAAAAAAATTACACAAAACCTGAAAGCAAGAACAACTGCAGTTCCATGTCTTCCTTTCTTTAGTTCCTATTATTGCTTCCTTTACTATTTTTTTAAAAGATGGATCTTTAGCAATTTTCGATAAAAAACCAGAAGTTCAGTATCGAGAGCTTTCTATGATGAAGACTTCTGTTTGGAAATAATCATAAGAGGAAAGTCAATTCATATTGTTTTCATATTAATTATAATATAATCCAATGAATAACTTGGTATAAGCTATCATAATATGACTTTAGCACCAAAAGTTACACATTTTTGATGTTTCACAGATAGACTCCTAGGTATCTTTGGTATACCTGGAAATAGTTGAGAACAAAGATGAACTAATTGTCCCAATGGCAAGTAGAAAGTGAAACCAGAATATATGATCATAGAGGGCAAGGGAACCCAAACTGTGTGGGTCTGAGGAAAACTGAATACAGAATCCTGAGCTTGATTAAAGACTGGGAAATCTATTATGACTTTTTTTCAAAGGAACCAGCAATGGAAAAGTGGTAGATGTTCAGGATTTCAAATGAAAATAATCAGAAACCAAAGGGTTTAATATATTGCATGGGATAGTCATGGTGAAGAGAAGGAAAGGTAGGAGAGCATTTTAAAATAAGATATCAACGCAGTGAATGTCCAGAGACTCCAGAAAGCAAATCTTGGAATGCCTTCAATATCAATATGTTTGATAGTTGGAAATTTCTGAGAATAGAAAATATCATAAATGTCAAAGATATACAGTCTTACTTAGCCCAAATACTGACTTAATTTAGGTCATTAAAAAAGAGAAAGTTAGATTATTCAAATGAAATCAAACCTAAATTTGAATTTAATTTTGAGGATGTATTGGTAATGCCAAAAATAAACAGAATTGATATTTTTATTATGCTTTTTTTGAAAGGCAATGCAGTTATGTGGCTTGCCCAAGACCACACAGCTAGGTAATTATTATGTGTCTGAGGCTGGATTTGAACTCAGGTATTCCTGACTCCAGGGCCAGTGCTCTATCTACTGTGCCATCTAGCTGCACAAGAATTGATATTTTTATCAAAATAATACCAAGGTTATGATGAAAATACTCTCTATTTTAGTGCCACTCCAAAGAATCCACAAAACTGGTGAAATCTTAATATCTTTAGAGGAAAAATTGGTGCTTTCCTCTGCAGTTGCTTTATTGAGAAGCATAACTCATTGTAACAATATTAGTGATATTGACTGTTCAGTGATTTAGGACACTAAAATATGGAATTATATAATATGGGATTAGAAAAAAGAGGAGACTACTGTTTGGAAATCTCTGTAGACATACTTAGAAAATTGAATGTCTGGGCTTCCATGTATACTGAAAGCAGACAAATTGTTACTCTTGAGCTTAGAGTGCAATATTTCCTAGCAAAGAAGTAAGTCTCACCTTTGGATGAAACAATTGGGAATGGATTGAAAAACCAGAACTCTTGAACACATCTTTAACTTGGAATATAGAATAACTAAACTTATTGAAATATAAAATCCTGAACTTATAATGACATATAATGCTGAATTGAACAATTCCGGAATCCTGAACTAGATGAGTCAAAAGGGTGATTTTTTTTTTTTTTTGGTGCATCATTTCTTGATTCCAATAGAATGTCTATTGTGCATCAGGGATATCCAAAGAAAACAAACACAGTGTCAAGAGTTCACAGAGAGTTGCCATAGACAAAATGCAAGAGCTAGAAGTGCCCATAGAAAGGGGTGCTCAGAGCAGAGATCCCTTAGGGAACCAAAGGTCAGATCTTGCAGTGCCCTGGAAAAAAGATTGTGCTAATGGTCAGGAGAAGGGTTGGGTTTCAAAGGACAGAAATATTCTTCTGGGGAAGGGAACTCAGAATGAGGAAGCTCATAACTCACAGAGATTTATTTACATATATACATATATATATATATATATATATATATATATATATATATATATATATACATATAGTATGGTTCCAATTATTGGCCATTTTGTATTCACTCAAAAAATAAGAAGGTAAGATTTTCATTGGACATTGTTCACTTATTATAATATAATTTTTATTGGACATCAGAGATGGATAAGAAACACATAGACATAGACATATACCCACACCTCAAACAGCAAAAGCCTCTTATCTTCAATCAATCACACTATGAAAAATGTTGGGCAACATTACTTTCAATTGTTGTGGTAGCTAAAAACTACCAAAAAAAATCCACAATACTTGCACATCAAAACAAATGAACTTGCATGGATTTCTTTCTTTCATGAAGACTGCTCTTTCCATCATTATTAAGAAAGATAAACAATTGAACAATTTTGTAGGAAAAAGTAGATATTCAATTAAAAAGCTTTTCAGAAAGAAGTCTTACTTTCATGTTAGAATATAGGAAGTAGATGACAGCAGAGATTCAGAATGATGGAGCTGGGAATTAAATCCTGCCTCTGAATGTATCAATGAGATATAAGATCATGGAGGGCAAGTGAAACCCACACAGTGTGGGTTTGATGGAAAATTTGAATTTGGAATTCTGAGGTTTTTAGATTTAGAAACCATAACATCCACATAAGGATGTGGTAGAATAGGAAGAGTGGGAGATGTTCAGGGGTTAAGAATGGAAATTGTTAAGAGTGGGATAATTTAAATGTCTAACGCAGCTATAGTGAAGAGAAGGAAGGAGGCAGGAGAATACTTTGAAGAAGGGATATCAGAGCAGAGAGTGCCCTGAGACTCCAAAGAGTAGATCTTGGCATGTCCTGAAAATTACCAGGTTTGTTTGTTAAGTAATCTCTGAGAAAAGAAATGATTAACAATGAATAGGACTTAGAAAGGAAAATGTCATAAAAGACAAATTTTTTTTCATAGATACATTGGCTTAAATATTGACTGATTTTAGTTAATTTTTAAAACAACTAGAAATTAGGTATTTCTTATGTGATCAAACATAAAATCAAATTCAAAATTTAGAATGCAATGAAGATGGAAAATAGAGAAAATTTCACATTTTCAACTACATATTTAGAGGTATGATAAAAATACTATTTTATTGTCCCACAAAATATCCCATAAGTCCCAAAGGTCTATACATTAAAACCAATGAAATCATCTGAAATTTTTCATTCATAAAAAATTATCATTGATTATAGTATTAGTGATAATGGATATTTTGCATTTTTGCCCATTTTAAATGATCTTATAAGGGGAGAACACAGGTTTGGAAATCAACATATATCTAAGACTCAAGGCTGGTGGCTAGGTGGCGCAGTGGATAAAGCACCAGCCCTGGAGTCAGGAGTACCTGGGTTCAAATCCAGTCTCAGACACTTAATAATTTCCTAGCCATGTGGCCTTGGGCAATCCACTTAACCCCATTTGCCTTGCAAAAACCTAAAAAAAAAAAAAAGACTCAAGTACCTTAGTAAAAGCAGAAAAAGTCAAAAGAACACCTCATATATCTTTTAAGAGGAGCTCATATAGATATAAGAATCATAAGAATGTAAGAGAATCTAAGGTCATTAGATTGAATTGAATTGAATTGTCTGGACTTCAAGATATCACGAAAGTGAACAAGTTGGCCTTATTCTGGAGCTAAAATTCAAGAATTTCCAAGCATAGCCCTTGAATTTCCTTTGAATATAACAATTAGGGATGGATTAGGAATTCCAGTACTAAGGAGCCTTGATTATTTGAGCTTGGTTTAAGTATACAATGCAGAATAAATCCTGAATATAATCCTCAAATGTGCAATTGTAAAATCCTTAGCAAGATGAGGTTGTAGAAACATGAATGTCAGTTTTAGGGAAGGACTACAACAGAGGCAATGGGGAATGTTCAGAGAGTGAGGAAGAAAATTTTTTTTGAAGATATGGTATTTTAGAACAGACAATATCAATTTGTGAGTATTCATCAAAAAGAGAATAAAAAATTCAAGAGAACTTTTGGAAGGAGGGATATCAAATCCCAGAAATAACAGAAAATGTTAGAACTGAAGTGTCTTTCAATGCTCCATGTGCCATAATTGTGAGGGCTCTGAGAACCTACATGACCTCTGTAGAATAGACCTTCATGTACAAAATGTTCTACATTTCAAGGATTACTCTGAATATATTCTGCATGGGAAAATATTTTCCACTTATATGTGAATAATGGGTAGCATGTGAAGGAATCAGAAGAGAGTGATTATTTTTGAAATTTTGTATATGATAAGATTAATTTGCATCATATGAATGTACTACCTTGAAATTCAAAATATTACTTCCTGGTAACCCCTTTCAGGTCCCAGATCTCAGTTTCCCCTAGAGACACTGATGGGGGGGGGGAAGTAGGGTGTCTTAAACTCTAAACTTCTTAAAGCCTTGTCAGCTGTAGTCATATCCTGTGACTGATTTCACTCAGGTGCCTTCAGGTCCTTAGGCCTCAGTTTCCTGAAAAGTCATTAAAGGGGCTTGTATTCTTAAGTCTCTGAAGGTCTAGTCAGCTCTATACCTCAGAACCTGTGGGTACTCTCATATCAGTCCTTGAAGCTCCCTAGGTTTCAGGTTCTCTGAAATTCACAAGACTTGTAGTTTATTTATTTATTTTTTTAAATTTTCTGTCTTACACTCAAATACAAAACAGGGGGAAAATAGTAGTTTCCCATGTATATGGGAGAACCTAAGAGAGGATTTAAAATAAAACAATAAATTTCCATTGCAAAAAACATATATAATAGCAAATCTATATAATAATGATAAACCTACACACATACACACACATATACATAAAATTGTTTTTAAAACTGAACAGCTTTTTTTCCTACATACTTATTGGTTGTCATACAGTATAGAAACAGTTTAAATCCTTTTAAGACCTTCTCAGCTCTAGGTACAGGACCCTGTGGGTGATCTCCCACAGGTACCTTCAGCTCCCTAAACCTCAGTTTACCTTAAAGTCAAAGGCATGGGTATATTGATCCTAAAACTTTTGAAGGTCTGGTCAGTTCTATATCTAAAAATCTGGGGGAGAACTCACAGAGGTCCCTTCAGGTTCCTAGGCCCTAGGATTTTCTACAATGACAATGGGGTATTGGATGTCTTAGAATTTAAGTGTCCTGGAAGCCTTGTCATGTCCAAGCCTATTACGCTGTGGATGATCTCACACAAGTCCCTTCAGTTCCCTCAGCCTCAGTTTCCCCCAAATTGCAGAGGGGTGGTGGGGTATCTTAAAATATAAGGTCTCTGATGACTTCTTCATCTCTATGTGTAAGAATCTGTGGGTGATTTTACAAAGGTCCCTTAACCTGCTTTGCCTGAGTTTTCCCTACAGGCATTAGGACTTGTTCTCTCAAGATGCTGAAATCCTTGTCACCTCTATACTTAAGAGCCTGTGGATGATTCCAGACAAGTCCCTCAGCATTCTAAGTCTCAGTTATGCCTATAAATTTGGACTCTAAACCCTTAGAAGGTCTTGTCACTTTTATCCCTAGCAGTCTGTGTGTGGTTTCACACAGGTCCCATAAGTTCCATAGGGCTCAGTTATTGCTACAATGCTGATGGGTGGATATTCTGTACTCTGAGGTGTCTTGAAGGCCTTGTCAGCTCAAGGTCTGGGACTCTGTGGTCTCACATGGGTTCCTTAGAAAGCTAGGCCTCAGTTTCACTTGCTGTCACAGTGGGGGAAGTGAGAGCTGGGTGGGTGGGGGTTAAAAGTTTTTAAGGCTATGAAGGCTTTGTTAGCTCCATACCTCAGAGCCTGTGGGTGAGTTCAGATCAATCCTTTAAAATCCTGGGCCTCAGTTTCCCTTTAAGTCACCGGCGTTTAATTATTTGGTTTTGTTGTAAACAATTTATTCTCGCCCTCACAACAGTCGTCTTATCCATCCTATTTCTCAAGCGTCAGCAGGGGCCACAAGGGGAGGACCAGGAATGGATGCTCTGGTCCCTTCCTTCAGCAGGCAGCAACAAGCAATGTTACAGTTTGGATACTGCGCAGGAGCTTCTGGCCAATCAGAGAAGCCCCCTCCTCCCCACCCCCACCGCTCCCCTCGCCCCTCCACTGTTGCCCAGAGCCTGAGTGAAAAGGAGGCAGGGGAAGGAAAAGCGAGAGGTCCTTTTTTTTCTGACTGGTTCCCAGCTTGCCAGGGTTGGCTCGACCAATCATTGTGCTAATTGTCTTGAGGGACGTCAGAAGGAGCCAATGAGAGCATCAGTACTTGAGCTCGCCTTACCTTCTGCCTTTTAGTGTGACGCGGAAACAGACCGAGTCCTGTCAGCTGCGGAGCTCTCCAACTCCCTTCTTGACTAGGCGCCATTTGGATCTCCTCTCTTCAGGTTGCGAAAGTCCGAGCCGGAGCTCTTCGCAGGTTTGCTTCCTGGGATTGCTGGCGCCCTCATCTAACTGATCGAGGGCTTCGCTGGATGATCTCGGGAGTCCCGACGGTTTGGGTCCCACCGCGGTCACCTGTGGATTGGGGATGTAGGGGACTGGCGGCCGGTGGGTGGGAGGAGGGGAGACCCTCATTTACTTGGAGTCTCTCATCCCAGACATGATGTCCAGGGAGAGGGTGTGGTGGGGAGGCGGGGTCGAGTCCCGGGGTCCACCCCCACCTTGCCCCAACCTTGCCGCGGATCCCCACTGAAGGCGGGGAGGGAATCAACTGCAACCTCTCAGGATTTGGGTTATCCGGGCTGTTTTTGTAAGAGGTGGGAGGGGTGGTATTGGTTGCTTTTCTCACAGGCCCCTTGTTTTTGACAGAAGAAGAAATTTCAGACCAGAGAAGTTGAGTGATTTGATCAAGGTCACGTGGGGTGTAAGTGGCAGAGCCAACCTTGGGGCCCCTCCCCCACCCCCTCCAGGGGTCTCTCCTCCTTTGCCTTGGCCTCGGAACTCTTAAGGAGGGAAATCTCGTCCCAGGGTCTTCCTAGGTCCTTGTTTGATCCCTCTTCCCAAAGGTACCCCCATTGCGCCCCCCTCCTGTCTGATTCTAGACGATTCCACGTCTGACTAGCTGATGATGGTGGGGGGGGGGGTGTTCTCTCCTTTCCCCCAGGTCATGGAGGCTCCAGGATTGGTGGAAGTGAAACCTGTGGGGCGGCTGCACCTGTTCAGCAGTGTCCGAGGTCCTGAGAAAGGTTAGTGGTTATTGGGTACCAAAGGAAGGGGGAACCAGGCAAAAATGCAACCTTTCTTTTTATGATTTTATGATTTTTGTGGTCCCAAGTAGCCCCCACCCCCAAGACATTGTGTGTCCTCTATCTTCCCTTTGGAAAATTCTATAGATCTTCCTCAGTGTTTTTCCTAGAGAAAATATGAATGCGTGAAAAGGAAAACCAAAGAGAAAATTCAGGAAAGAGCAAGAATGGGCACATCTCTCTGACTGTAAAAGTGATACCTCATCAAATTTTTGCCCCTAGATTTCCTGCTCTACCCTGGGCAGAATATAATTGGCCGAAGACCAGGCTGTAATGTGGCTCTCCCTTTTTCATCCATCTCCAAGCTACATGCAATAATTGATATTCCAGCCCAAGGCAAGGCACCTATCCTTCGAGATTGTGGTAGCCTCAATGGTATACACCGTCTGAGACCCCTCAGGCGCCTAAGTCCGAGTGTGGATCACCAGTTGAGTGACCAAGACTTGTTACTCTTTGCTGATCTACCTTGCCAATATCACCATCTGGATGCCCCACTGCTTCCTGACACTGAGGAGGACCAAAAAGTGGAGACATCCAGTGTTCCTGTGACAGAGGAACCACAGTTCCAGGAGACTTTGCTGACTGAATACTCAAAGGAGGAAGCAGGTAAATATGAGGTATCAGGAAGGTAGTGGGTTGGGAGAAGAGCCTGGGAAATATGTACAAAGTTCATTCTTCTCCCCAGATTTCTTTCTTCCTTTCTTTCTTCCTTCCTTCCTTCCTTCCTTCCTTCCTTCCTTCCTTCCTTCCTTCCTTCCTTCCTTCCTTCCTTCCTTCCTTTCTTTCTTTCTTTCTTTCTCTCTCTCTCACTCTCTTTCTCTGTCTCTGTTTCTCTCTCTCTCTCTCTCTCTCTCTCTCTCTCTCTCTCTCTCTCTCTCTCTTTGTTTCTTTGTTTCTTTCTCTTTCTTCTTTTCTTACTGTACTTGTGGGTGCTCTATCCAAAGACCTGGAAATATTCCTTGGGGTTTACTGGCCCAAAATCAGTCTGGCCCTCCTTCACTGGCCAGCAGTGGATCTCAAGCCAAGTCCACTTGGTCACTTGTTGGGCTTTCATTGGTTCAGAGTGAATGTTATTAACTATTTGTTCTATTTTGGCCAGAAACACTGAGAGTGTTCCTCTCACAGACTCATTTATTTTTTTTTTTGACTGCAGAAGTGGTTTTCGTGCTTCATTTTTTTCTTACCTGTCTTAATCAACAAGAAAGCCTGAGGATTTTGCCTTCCCAAATTAAGTGTTTAGGTGTGGGTAATGGTTGCTCTTGGCCTCTTTTCTTTCATCTCTCTTATCTAACCTTGGTCACTAAATGGGCTAGGAAAGACCTAGATTAAAAAAGCCAAGGCCAAGGGCAGCTAGATGGTGCAATGGATACAGTACTAGCTCTTAAGTCAGGAGAACCTGGGTTCAAATCTGGCCTCAGACATTTAATAATTACCTAGCTATGTAACCTTGGGCAAGTCACTTAACCCCATTGCCTTAAATAAATATGTATTTTTAAAAAAGCCAAGGTCTCCCACTGCATCCAGAGCCATCTCCAGTTATCCTGATGCTTATCTGTTCAGTGGATTGGTGAACAAAGTAAGACTGGTGAATTTCCATAGCACCACTTCCCTTAAATCAACTTCATTTACATGCCATGGCATCCCCTCCTTAATGTTATGTTATGAACTGAGAATGAAGGATAATCATCAGACAAACATCAATAATACAGATGTTAATGATGAAGGTAGTTTCCAAAAAACCTCAGTTATAGCACCTTTGTTAGGGACTCTGCCTTTATTCTTTGTAAGATAGAGGTACAGATTTGACAGAGGACGGTCTTTCAGTGAGATGGGCTAAAACTCACTTTCAAGTGTGCCAGACTGATATGTGTGACAGTGATACAATTAGAGAAAAATACTTTATCCCAATAATTTCACCTGTATTCCATCTGGGGAAAGATTAGGAACTAATGAGTGGGGCAAACAATGCAAATATAAAAGAGGAGGGAGCCCCAACAAAACTCTCCACAGTACATCTTGAAAAGGCCCAGTACCCCATTGGTGGAAATGGGAACAGTAATACATATGTGGATGACAATGGAGCTTTGACATATGTGAAGAAGAGCCCACCTCCAGCTGAAGATGACAGTGAGGTAGAGTGGACCCCAGCTGGCGATCAACTGGAAAGGACAACTAAGAAAGCTAGGACCCAAGGTAAGATACCTATAAAAAAAAAAACTGGAGCAGAGCCTATCTCCCTCCCCATGGGTCAGCTTAGTAGGCATGATAGTAGAAACAAATACTCTAGGGAAGTCAGCCCAGATACATTGGGAGGGAATCCAAAATTATAGAGAAGGGGATTGTAATCCAGATGTGGAAAGTATTGAATATTGTCAGAATAAGAGTGCTGATGAGTTTAGGGTCTCTGTCCCTCAATGACCAACCCTCTGAAGTAAACAGGAAGGGTGAGTTGAGTAGCCAGTCCTAATTAAAGTATTTTTTCAACTCCTTTTCAGATACTTCAGACCTGGATTTACAAGATAATCAGTGCTTTATAGAAAGAGTGAATCAGAACCATGCAGATGAGACTCACTCTGGAATCATATATCTGGGTGCCTAATGAGAATATGAACTGTGTTACTGTGTTCCTTAGGAGGAATAAGTCTTAGAAGGAGAAGTGCACCAGGGTGGGGTCTCTTGAGGCAGAAGCTTAGATCCAGAGTAGATATTAAGGCTCTCTCTTGGACAATGAGTAGTAAGTAATTGAAAGAAGAGCTCATGAAGATTCTTCCTAGCCTTAAGTCTATACTCCACCTCCAGTCCAAATGTATCTGAGCTCCCCAAATCTCCATTAATTTACTTTACCCCTGATTTTTCTTATTTTACTGAAAAGTGTATAAAACTTTTTTTCATATTTTGATTCTATAACACCTCTCAGTTTCTTTCTCTCCCTTGACTCACCCCTGGATGGTTTAATTGAGTCATGGGAAATCTTGCCCATGTGACCATTCTGTTTAAAGATGTCAGAGGTATCAGTTACTCAGTCCCTCCACTCTTACTTTGCAGGCTATGGAGCTTGCCTCTCCCTACCTAGGACAGCTGCAGATCTACAGCCTGAGAGCCCAGAAATAGCAACATCCTCAAGGAGTCAAGACATAGAGAATCCGAATGGAGAGATGCAGGCACAAACTATGGAGAGTGACATGGACAACCAGGTGATAGAAATAGAGACATCTAGAATAGAGCTAGAGGAAAATTTGGAAAGGGGAACCTTGAAGAGAAAAACATTGATAAATAAAGCAAAGAGATCCAAGAGAAAACGAGTGAGTTCAGCAGTACATACAGAGATATCAGAAAGAGGACAGAATGATAGAGGACAGTGGAACATTATGACAGGGACAGTCATTCAAAGTTGTGGAGAAGCAAAGGCACTAGAGAAGGAAATGGAGAGGCAAATCTATGAAAACGACATATTTGAGAGACAGGCACCAGGAAGAAAAACCAATAATGGAGTGGTAGAAATGAAGGTAGCCAGAGAAATGCTGCAAAGAGAGGCAGAGGGAGAGATGTCAGATGATTATGATCAACAGATCCAGAATCCAGCTCCAGCGCCAAAATTTAAAGATTGGGAAGAAGACCTGCAGGAATTAGCCTCAGAACCTCAAATCATCAGTGATAGCAGACATCAGAGAGGTAAGTGTTAGAGGAAATCTTTATCCTGTAAACTCCTTTAAGATTCCCAAGAATCCAGTCAAACTAATTTTCTCTTCTTGTCCAGGTCTCTATGAAAGCCAAATTTTGACTCCTGAGGAAGTGTCAATGGTAAGAACTCCTCCTCTTAGCTCTCCATATTTGCTTTGTCATCTGTCACAATTTTCTGTAAAATCTTTTATTTGGTCCCACCTTGAGTTCCTGATGCACTGCATAGTCCTTTCCCTCACTCCAAACCTCTTCTCTTTGTCATTTCTTACATTCCAATTTTTCTCCTCTCTTCTGTTCTGCCTTATCAGCTAATTTCCAGATAGATACCTGCCGCATTGTCACAGTGTCATTATTTATGGTTGTCTATCTTAATCTGTCTCAGGAAATCAGGGTCTTTCTTTCTCTTTTCATTTCTCTCTTTGTCATTCCTAGTCCTCAGTGCTACTTCTTTTTGTAGAGCCTTTTGCTGGATATTGTGGGGATGGGACAAAGGAAGTTTCAGAAAAAGGAATCAATGAATAAAGCATTTCTTTCGTGCTTAGTACCTGAAAAATGCTATGTTAAGCTAGGGATACAAAGAGAAAAGTAAGAGAGGTCCTGCTATTTAGGAACTCCCATTCTGCTGAGGGAGAAATATCCAGAAGGTTTCAGCTGCAATTCAGATGGAAAGGTACCAAGGGCCTCAGGGTGCAGAAGCAAAGACAGAATGTTATTTCCAGCAATCAAATAGTGGTTTCCAATGGCAAACTAATTACCATTAGACTGGAAGCATTGCTGTTCCTGAAGCTCTTATTATGTTCAGGGGCTTGATTTGACTTGCCTAGTCCATACTGCCACCTAACTGTCCCTTAAGGAGTGATTGGTTGTTGCTTCAGCTGGGTTAACTTGTCTATAGTTTGTAGTTGGTGAGGATGTTTAGTCTTATTGACTGAAATTGAATTCCAAGACAGTGGCTGTGAATGATAATTCAGAAGCTAGTCCAAAGATTGGGGGAGAGCTGCCACACAGTGGTCAGTAGTTGTTGCTGCCAGTCATGAGGATAATTTTTGATAGTTCTCTCGTTTGAAAATTTGCCAGTTTGAGGTTGGAAAGAACATAAAGGAGCAAGTGCAAATTAATAGAGTGAAAATTTGAAAATATTAATCCTATTTTTTATTTATCACTATACATTTTTGTCTGCAGGATGACCAGGATTCCTCAGATGTGCCTCTTGTAACTTCTAAAGTTACAGTCCCTGGATTCCCAGCCCCTGCTTGGAGTCCCAGAATCACCTGGTCCAAACTGTTCCATTCTTCTTCCTCTCCAACTTCCCAGGAATCACCTATCTTGGGAAGGGGAAGAGGAAGGGGAAGGGGAAGAGGAAGGGGAAGGGGAAGAGGCAGGGGAAGGGGATGGGGAAAGAGGCAGGGGATCATCCGAGCCCCAAATATTGAGCCTCTCCTCCCTCAGGATCCTAGAGAAAAATCAGAGTGTACTTTCCAAAGGCAGTCACAGAAGCCTTTCCGTCCCTCTTCTGCACCAACTGTCCCCTTGACCCCTGAGCTCCACCCTGCCATCCCTAAAGAATTGCCCATAATGGCTGTACCCCACCTTCAGACTCGTCAAAAGTGGAAACAGGGAGGTGCCAGAGCTGGTGGGCCTGCTAGAGTTGTACCACTCCTCCCTGAGCACCCCACTTCCATTCCAAGAGAGAGATCTGAATCCCTTGTGGGGCCACCCAGGGCTCTCCGAAGTCAGTCAGTAGGGGTGGGGGAAGCTTTTGAGTCACTCACTGCCACCCCAGAGTCCTCCTATTCTCTGATACCTGAGACACCTGCCCCTCGAGCCACCAGAAGCCGGAGGGTAGAGGCAGTAGGTATTCCTGGCTCTACTGGGGAAGTCCCACCTAAGCTCCGAGGGCGCAAGCGGGCCCCTGCCACCAAGGAGCAGTCTCCATGCCCTAAGAAACGTGGCAGAGGTCGGCCCCGGAAACACGCAGTCAACAAAGAAGTGGAAGTTGAGAAGCCAGTGGAAGTTGAGGTAAGATGTGGAAGAAGGGTAAGCATTAGCTCAGAAGGGTGAGAGCACATTGGGCTCTTTCTTACCCCCAGACTGCAGCAAAGATCCATATGGGGGTTACAAAACTAACAGTTCAACCAAAGGAGGAGGTCAAGAGAAGTCCTAGTTGGAGTTTGGGGAAACCTTAAACTCACTTGAGAAGTAAGAGCTCTGCAGTTACGGAGTGGAATTTATAGGAAAGGCAGGGGGTTTTGCTAATTGGTAGGAAAGGATCCTTTAGCAAGGTGGAAGCCCTTAAGAGGAGTCAGTGGGGAGATAGAGGTTTACTGGGCTTCAGTGAACAATGACTTCTCTTCCTCCAGGTTCTCTTTGCAGATGGAGGTACAAACAAAGCAGTCTGTGATGCCACTGGCTGGAAGTCTGGCTAGTTCTGTACCAGAAACTTCAGATTTGGTGACAGATCAATAGGATCTGAACCTAGAATGAGGAACATGGAGCCCAGTTTCGGGGCATGTAAACAGTGAAGCCAGGATTGGAACTTCCTGCTTGGTCTCAGTTTCCCCTATAGTCATTAGAGCAGCTTGTCTTCTTAAGCCTCTGAAAATCCTTGTCAGCTTTATCCCTAAGAGCCTGTGAGTGATTTCACACAAGTCTGTTATGCTCCCTGGGCCTCAGTTTCCCTTAAAATCACAAGAGGGACTACTTTTTTTCATAATTTTTTTTTGTTTTAAACGTAAATAGAGGTGGAGAAAAAATAAGGTTGAAATGGGTACAGGATTTAGACATAAAGGGTGATATCATAGGCCAATTACAAGAACAAGATATAGTCTATCTGACTGATCTATGGAGAGAGGAGAAGTTTATGACCAAACGAGAGATAGAGAGCATTATAAATTGCAGAATGGATGATTTTGACTACATTAAATTAAAATGGTTTTCACAAACAAAACAAATGCAGTCAAGATTAGAAGGAATTTAGAAAGCTGGGAAATAATATTAAGAACTAACATTTGTGATAAAGGACTCATTTCTAAAATATGTAGAGAACTAAGTAAAATTTACAGTTATACAAGTCATTCTCCAATTGATAAATGGTCAACGGTTATAAATAGGCAGTTTTCAGTTGAAGAAATTAAAGATATCTATATTCATATAAAAATGCTCCAAATCATTATTGATTAGAGAAATTCAAATTAAAATAACTGTGAGGTACTACCTCATGCCTCTCAGATTGGTTAAGATGACAGAAAAGGAAAATGTGGGAAACCTGCGACACTAATGCACTGTTGGTGGACTTGTGAACTGGTCCCACCATTCTGGAGAGTAATTAGGAAATATACCAAAAGGACAACCAAACCAAATATACTCTTTGATCCAGCATTACCAATACTAGGTCTATATCCCCAAAAGATCATGAAAAAAGGGGAAAAGATCCACATATACAAAAATATTGATAGTCCTCTTTTTGATAGTATCAAAGCATCGGAAATTGAGGGAATGCCCATCAGTTGGGGAATGGCTGAAAAAGCTATGGTTTATGAATGTTTTGGAGTACTGTTCTGTAGAAAATTGTGAGTGACTGGACTTCAAAAAACCTGGAAAGTCTTGCATGAACTGGTATTGAGTGAAGTGAGCAAAACCAGGAAAAGATTGTACATTAACAACAACATCATGAGATGGATCAGCTAGGATGGATGCAGCTCCTCTCAAGAGTTCGGTAATCAAAGATGTCCCTGAGGGACCTGTTATTGAAAATGACATCCTTATCCAGAAAACAAAGCAAACAAAAAAACTATGGAGTCTGAATGCAGAGCAGTTCACTTATTAAAAATGTCCTTTGTGTCTTCTTTCTCATGCTTTTCCCCCCTTAGTTCTAATTCCTCTTCTACAACATGACTAATATGAAAATATGTTAAAAAAATTATATATGTGTACAACTTTTATCATATTGTTTGCTGCCATGTGGAGGGGGGAGGGAAGGGAGGGTGGTAAAAAAATGTGGAACTCATAAACTTACAAATGAATGAATGTTGAAAACTACCTTTGCATGTAATTGAAAAAATAAAATAAATTGTTTCATTTTAAAAAAGGAAAAACACAGGAGAGACTTGTTTATTTTTCTTTGTAAACAATTCTTTTGTATTTTAAATGTATGGATTTTGTTGACTTTGTGGGCTCTTTAGTTATGGGGATGGTATTTTCCATTAGAAGTCTTTTAGAATTGTCCTTAATCACTGAATTGCTGAAAGGAACTTAGTCCATCATAGCTGATCATCACACAATGTTGCTGTTAATGTGTACAATATTCTCCTGATTCTGTTTACTTCACTCAGCATCAGGATGAAGGTAACCAGTAGAGAACAGCAAAGGTCTGGATTAGAGGACCCTCCAGTTTGTCATAATCTATATTTGTGAGGACTCAGAGAACCTACAGGATCTGACACAGAATGGAACTTTGAATGCTAAATGTCCTAAATTTCAAGGTATACTTTAAATATCTTTAGAGTGGGCATTTTTTCCCATTTACAGCTAAAAGATGTGAAGAAATTGAAAAAGACATCTACATTATAATAATTCTCCAATAAAAAGAAAAAGAAAAAAAAAATTTATGAATTACAAAAGGAACTGGCCTTAGAATCTGAAATATCAGACCCTTGGACCATTGAATATTGGAACTTCCCAGTATCTTTTAAGGATCTGAATTGCTGAGGTCCTGGAGCTGAGAAAACCCCCTAACTAGGGCTTAAGGCCTGTCTCTGAAAGTTCTGAATTTGAATAAAAAAATGAGGAAGTAGGATATTTGAAATGTCTCCTGGCACATAGAAAGTTGTAACTGCCAGGATCGTTTGGATGAGACTATAGAATCTGTCAAGCCATAATTGTAAGGGCCTAGAAAAGAGAGAAGGGGAAGTGGAGAGGATCTGGGGAGGGACAATTTTAGCAATAGGACAATTTGAGTATGAAGAGTGTCAGACCTGGAAACCAAAATGAGAGTACTAACAGTGCCTCTAGAAAAGTGAAGAGCAGAGAGCCCTTAAGGTAACAAAGGTCAGCTCTTGCAGTGTCTTGGAAGATGGGATATAGTATAGGTAGGGTGGTTCAAAGAACAGAAATCTGCTGGGATAGCAGTCTTAGAACGGAAACTCTCACAGATCATAATGATTTCTTTTCATTTATATATGTATGTATATATATATATATACATACATATATATGCACATATATATATATGAATGTGTTCATGCAAATATTAGCCAATTATATTTATATTATGCTTAAATGAAAATCTTACATGTTTAAACATAATAGAAAACATTATCCTGAAAGAACTGTTTATTTTTTCACTACCCCTCTTCTCTGCCAAAGCCCTCAACAATCTAAATACCTACAAATCAAAACAAATGTAATTTCATGTCCTTCCTTTTGGTAAAGACCATTAATGATATTGCTATTCATTCTTATAAATGCAGGCTCTTTATCCTTAGTGAAAACGAAACTCAAAAACATAAAGTGTAATAATGAGCACTATAAGAGACAAGCCTAACATTTCCAAATCAGTAATTATTATTATGATTGATTAGTAATACTCCTAGGTATTATATTAATAATGATATCAAATGGTGCAGTCAGGTGGCACAGTGGATAAAGCACCAGCCCTGGAGTCAAGAGTACCTGGGTTAAAATCTGGTCTCAGACAATTAATAATTATCTAGCTGTGTGGCCTTGGGCAAACCACTTAACCCCATTTGCTTGCAAAAAAAAAATAATAATAATGATATCAATTTAAAAAAAAATTAAAAACCTCCTAAATCTTTGGAAGATGCAACCTTAGACCCTGAAATGTCAGGATTGTTTCCTTTAGGTCTGTAGCACACTGAAAATCTGGACTTCTACTTATATTTCCACAAGGCATAATTAGAGGTGACTGAGAACTTAGACTTTCTATTTGTTACCTCAGGGTTGATTCTTACTGGTAGAAGTCACTATTTTGCATGGAAAGTGAAGGCAAAAAATTAAATCAAAGAAGGCACATAGAACATAGACAATCTGAGTAAAAAGGAAATATAAACTCCTGACTGATGAATCATGATGTTTAGAAAAGTCAGAAAGTCACTGTTGGGATTTACCAGAACACAGAGAGGAGTTGTTCTGAGGCTGATCAAAGAAATGTTTAGAAGTGGTAGGATTTGAACACACAGAATGATAGGACTTGGAGGAGCCATGGGAAAGAGAATGAGAGAAGTAAGAGGATATGGAGAAGAAGGGACATTAGAGAGGACATATATTAGAACAACAAAGGTCAGAACTTAGAATATGCTGGAAACTACTGTATGTAAAAGTTGGAAGGACTCTAAGAAGATCAATCACTAGAATGGGCTTTAGAGTAGAAAATCTCAGTCATGACAAGGATTGAGTTTCATCTCTAATTTTAGTCCTTTGGACAGCAAAGAGATCAAATCAATCAATGATTTATGAAATTAATTATGGCTATGCTTTGGAAGGCCAAATACTTAAGCTAAAAATTTCGGTACTTTGGCTTCACAATAAGACAGTACTCATTGGTAAAGAATGTGATGTTGGGAAATATTGAAGGTAAAAACAAAAGCAGATGGCAGAGGAAAGATGGATTGATAGTGTCATGGAAACAATGAATAGAATTTGGACAGATTTTGAGGGAGAATGGAGAATAGAAGGAAGGGACCAAGCATGCTATTGTCCATGGTGTTGCAGAGTCCAACATGACTGAACAACTGACAATAAATATTCTTACTGGGCCCAAATGTTGGTCATCTCTGCTTAATTTAAATAAGAAAGTACATTTTTTCATATGAGATAATTTAGTGATTTCAAGATAAATTATATTAAGCTTCAGTGATGCATTATACAAACAAAAACAAAAAGTAAAAAGCAAGCACATAAAGAAAAACTTTAGGCATATGGAAATACACTGCTAAAACATTTTGATGAGAATATTATGACTTTTGGGCTATTATGTCATATTCAGATTAGATCAATTAGAAATAGGTTTTGAAACCAGAATTTTGTAACAGGTCTTCTATCTAGAACCTGGAATAATTTAAATGGGTGGAAATAAGCAAGCAAAACTAGATCATAGCTATAATGCTGAAATAGAATCTCTGAATACAAACCTGAAAAGTCACTATCGGGACTTACTAAAGCAGAGAGAGAAGGAAATGGTCGGAGGCAATAGGGTTCAACCACATGGAATGATAGGACTTGGAGTGGTCAGGAAAAAGAGAATTAGAGAGGTAGGAGAACATGGAAAAGAAAGGATATTAGATACAGAGAGTATCTCTTAGAATTCCAAATGACAGAGCTTGGAGTGTCTGAGAAAACACTATAATCTGGGAGTGAAAAAGCAAAAGCAAATGTCAGAGTAAGAGAAGAATTGATAGTGTCCTGGAAACAAAGAACATACTTGCACAAAGTTTGAGGGAGAGTGAACGATAAAAGGGAAGAACCTGGCATGTTATCATCCATAGGGTGTTAAGAGTTGGAAAGGACTGAATGGACAACAAATATTTTTTTAGCAAGCCCAAATCAAACCAAAAAGCCCTTCTAACTTCCACTAGATTTTTCAAAGAATTTTGTGAGATAACTGTAAATTTTGGGGGTAACCATCACCCCTCCCAAAATCAAAACCCAGGCATAGCTAAAAAAATGCAATTCCATGAATTTCTTTATTTAGTAAACATTATCATTTCTATTACAATTAATGAAAATGACTATCCAAAAAATTTTGACAAGAAAGCTTCATGTAAAGTATAAAGATATTATAAGGGAGACTTCTATTTTGAAATCATCATATTTATAAGAATCATATACATTGCAATACTAATCGAATTAATAAAACAAAAAGAATGCCGTCACCCAATTCAGTTTGATATAACTTTAAAACCAAAACATATCCTATCTTAGATATTCCTGGAAACACTAAAACTTTATGGTTTCAGATACCCTCCTTGGGGGAATGTTGGAAGTCTATGATAACATAGATATGGAATTTTGGAGCTATGAGAAAAATCTTGTCACTGAATGTTCCAACTAAAACCAGAATAAGGGAGAAGGGAGAAGAACCTAGAATATCTGATGTAGATGGATATTTAGAAGCTAGAATATGGAGCTTTTTTTGGGCTCTAAAATTTTGAATATCAATGCTGAAAGACATTATAACAAAGGTAATATGAGATGTGCACAGTGAATAGAGCAGAGCCCTGGAATCAACAGGATCTGAGTTCAAATGCAGCCTCAGCTCTCTCATTGTGAGCAGTCTGTTATTCCAATAAGTGCCAAAAGATATCATGAAAATACTGTCTAGTTTTTGACCAGTCCTCCTTTTGTCCAAAAAACCTTCAACCACCCTAAAACCTTTAAATAAAAACAATGCAATTCTATGTATCCTTCATTGGGAAAAATTGATGTTAACATTACAATTCATTTTAATGAATGAAGGGTCTGTTTACACACACACACACACACACACACACACACACACACAGAGAGAGAGAGAGAGAGAGAGAGAGAGAGAGAGAGAGAGAGAAATGTGATATCATGAAGACTGATAAGGTAAAAGACATGCTTCATGACTAAAATGGAAATAAATGGACATAATTGTGCATATGTAACCTATAGCAGATTATTTGCTGTCTTTGGGAGGAGGGAGGGACATGAGGGAGGGAGAAAATTCTACAAAACTAAATGTTAAAAACTATCCCTAGATGTAATTGGGAAAATATTAATAAAATAAAAAAAAGAAATTCAGAAGAACTAAGGATTTGTACTTTTCATTGTTATCTATCAGCATTCCTAGGACAACAGAGGTAAGTCAGGTTTCAAGGTTTGGCTCAGGAAATGATGCTAATAGACTGGATGCAATGAAGAAAGGCAGATACAAGGTTATAAAAGAACCCACAGAAAAACTCCACTATATCCATGTCAAACCTTCTGAGTACTGCAGAAAAAAAAAAGACTTTGAAGAACTATGGGATAACCCTTTTACCAGATATACTTTTTACGTTTGACACGACTTTTGTCCTGAACTTTGTAGATGGAGGTGGGGGAGTATGTCATGAACTGCTGAAGTAATATTTTCATCAACTTAACCAATTATACTTCCATAATAAACTCCTGTTTCTAAAAAGTTTAAAAAGGCTTACATTTCAATCAGTATATTCATAATGCTCCTGTGTGTTGTAATATTGTATATTGTAATAATAAATGATAGCAATTTAAAAAATATTAAAAACTAAAGCCTTAAAACCCAGAATATAAAGAGTAGGAAGGGTCTTAATAACTGGGATTACACTTACATTTCAAGGAGATATGTTGGAAGTGACTGAATCCTTAGACTTGAATTTTCTTGCTAAGAGTCAGTTCCTCCTTCTCAAGGTCCTAATTGTGAATGGAAAGAAAAGCCAAAGTCTTAGATTCAGGAAGACCATTTGAGTTTAGAATATCTAAATTAAAAGGAAATATTGACTCCAGAATCTTGAAGAACATAAGGTGTAGAAATCAACAAGTCAGAGTTGGGACTTACTAGAACAGAGAGAGATGGAGTTGTTTGGAGATGATTAAGGAAATAATCAGAAGCAGTGGAATCTAATCACAGAGAATGGCTAACTTTCGAGAAGCCATAAAGAAAAGAGTGAGAGAGGAGGAGTATATGAAGAACAAGAGATATTAAAAGTAAGAACTTGGAGTGTCCTAGAAGGCATTTTATGGGAAAGCTGGGAGGGTCCTAAGAACATTAATCATCTACTCTGCCATGGACATTGGAGTGAAAAATCTCATATTTGCCAAAGTTGATTTTCATCTCTAGACTAGTTCCATTGAACTGCAAGGAGGTGAAAATAATGCTGAAAGAAATTAATTCAGGTTATTCACTGAAGTCAAAATATTGAAAATGAAGCTTCAATACTTGATCACATAATGAGAAAATAGGGCTCATTGGTAAAGACCCTGATATTAAGGGCAAAAGAAAAAGTAGATGGAAGAGGAAGGGATAGATAGATAATGTCATGAAAACAACAAACACAACTAGGAGATACTTTCAAGGATAAAGGAGAGAAAGGAAGGTCTTAGCAGGATATGGTCCAGGGGATCAAGAAATATTGAACATGACTGAACAACTGAAGAACAGCAAATATCTTTAGAAGGTCAAATATTGACCATATCTAATCACTTTTAAAAATAAGAAAGTAGATTTTTTCATGAGAACATTTATTTACTTAATATAAATTACAATGATTGATATTTGTCCTTCCTTCTTGAAGAAGACCATGAAATAAGGGAGGTGATGCCATGAAACGCAAATAAATTGAATTTGAGTTAGGGGGTGCTGTGCAAAGTCACAAGTCTCAATTTCTTCTCTGGGTCCAATGATCAGATATGAAATCAGGATTATGGACATGGCCCTGGATGTGCAGCAGTTGGCATTAAGTGCCTTGCCTAAGACTGTTAAGTATCAAGTATTTATTTGACACCAGATTTGAACTCAGGTTCTCTTACACCCAGGGCTGGAATAGGTAGAGATCCAGTGTACAACCTAGGCTGCTCCAAATGCATTGGGGATGCTTCATATAAACAAAAAGGAAAACATACAAATAAACAAAAGACCATACATACATACATAATGAAATAAACAATGAAAATTTAAGTTGAGAATGCTGTGCAATTTTAAATGAGTCTGACACCACCCTCCTCCCAAAAGCCAAAATTGATAAAAGCTAAACCACACAAGGACAGTTGGTTGTATTCCTTTCTTTAGTAAAGGCTGCTGTTTCTATTACTATTATGAAAAACAAATCATCAGTAATTTTGCACAAAAAGGTAAATGTTTGGTATAGAGATCCTTTTAGGAAGAATGATTTTATTTGGAGGTCATAACATCAGTAAATGAACATTATAAAACATAATCCAAATAATAAAATGAAAAATATGAACTTGACACAAGTTAACAAAATGTAGTTTAGAACCAAAAGTGTTGTCTCAGTGGTTCTTATACCATTATTAGTTGAGGTTTCCTAGGCACCTGTCATGTGGAAATGTTGGAAGTAGTTGGCCTACATGTCAGTCTGTTGTAGATAATGAACAAAACAAGAACAAGCAAAATTATTCTGATAAGACCAAACAAACAAAAATTCGATTGTAAATTTTAGAATAAATTGGTGTTGCAAAATTTTTTTAAAAACTCTGACCTCCTTAACTACAGAGTGTCAATGGTATGGTGAAAAAACTGTCTATTTTATAGCTACCTAAAGAGCCCACATACCACACAAAATCCAAATATCTGAAGTAAAAAACCAGTGCAGTCCTCTGCGATTGCTTATTTTGGGACATTACAACATGACGATATGCAACATGAACTTTGAAAAGAAGCAGACTAAGTGGTAATTAGTCTATGGAGGATACCTGAGTGTGTTTTTCACAATAAACAATAAAAGAAACTTATGGCAAAAAAACCCCAGACTGATCTTAGCAGGTGCTCCTGTAGAGATGAAAATCTCCTAACTGAGAAGACCCTTAGAAAACTGAAGGTCTGGGCTTTCAAGGTACCATGAAATTAGGAAAGTTAATGGTAGGCTAAAGTTTGAAACATATTATTTCCCAGCATTGAAGTACATCCTACCTTTAACTAGAACAATTAAGAAGAGATTATGAAATGAATATTCTTTTTTAATTTAAATTTATTTTTTTAAAGACATTATTTGAGTTTTACATTTTTCCTCCAATCTTGCTTCCCTCCCCCCCTCCCCCCCACAGAATGCACTCTGTCAGTCTTTACTTTATTTCCATGTTGTACCTTAATCCAAATAGGGTGTGATAAGAGAGAAATCATATCCTTAAAGAGAAGTCTAAGAGGTAACAAGATCAGACAATAAGCTATCTGGTTTTTTTTTTTTTATATATAAATTAAAAGGAATAGTCCTTGCAATTTGTTTAAACTCCACAGCTCCTCACCTGGATACAGATGGCACTCTCCTTTGCAGACAGCCCAAAATTGTTCCCAGTACTTGCACTGATGAAATGAGAAAGTCCTTCAAGCTTGAACATCACTCCCATGTTGTTGTTAGGGTGTACAGTGTTTTTCTGGTTCTGCTCATCTCACTCAGCATCAGTTCATGCAAATCCCTCCAGGTTTCCCTGAAATCCCATCCCTCCTGGTTTCTAATAGAACAATAGTATTCCATGACATACATATACCACAGTTTGCTAAGCCATACCCCCATTGAAGGACATTTACTGGATTTCCAATTCTTTGCCACCACAAACAGGGCTGCTATAAATATTTTTGTACAAGTAATGTTTTTACCCTTGTTCCTCATCTCTTCAGGGTATAGACCCAGTACTGGTATTGCTGGGTCAAAGGGTATGTACATTTTTGTTGCCCTTTGGGCATAGTTCCCAATAGCTCTCCAGAAGGGTTGGATGAGTTCACAGATCCACCAACAGTGTAATAGTGTCCCAGATTTCCCACATCCCTTCCAACAATGATCATTATCCTTCCTGGTCATACTGGCCAATCTGAGAGGTGTGAGGTGGTACCCCAGGGAAGCTTTAATTTGCATTTCTCTAATAATTAATGATTTAGAGCATTTTTTAATATGGCTATGGATTGCTTTGATCTCCTCATCTGTAAATTGCCTTTGCATATCCTTTGACCATTTATCAATTGGGGAATGGCTTTTTGTATTAAAAATATGACTCAGTTCTCTGTATATTTTAGAAATGAGTCCTTTGTCAGAATCATTAGTTGTAAAGATCATTTCCCAATTTACTACATTTCTTTTGATCTTAGTTACAATGGTTTTATCTGTGCAAAAGCTTTTTAATTTAATGTAATTGAAATAATCTAATTGGTTTTTGGTGATGTTCTCCAGCTCTTCCTTAGTGATAAACTGTTCACCTTTCCATAGATCTGACAGGTAGACTAGTCCTTGATCTTCTAATTTGCTTATAGTATTGTTTTTTATGTCTATGTCCTTTAACCATTAGGATCTTATCTTGGTAAAGGGTGTGAGATGTTGGTCTAATCTAAGTTTCATCCAAACTAAGTTCCAATTTTCCCAGCAATGTTTTTCAAAGAGGGAGTTTTTATCCCAATGGCCAGACTCCTTGGGTTTATCAAACAGCAGATTACTATAGTCATCTACTGCTTTTACACCTAGTCTAATCCACTGGTCCACCACTCTATTTCTTAGCCAATATCAAACAGTATTGATGACTGATGCTTTATAATATAATTTTAGATCTGTTAGGGCTGAGCCACCTTCTTTTGCACTTTTTTTCATTAAGCTCCTGGAAATTCTTGACTTTTTATTTCTCCATATGAATTTACTTACAACTTTTTCTAACTCGTTAAAGTAATTTTTTGGAATTTTGATTGGTAGGGCACTGAACAGATAGTTTAGTTTTGGTAGAATTGTCATTTTATTGTATTAGCTCTACCTATCCATGAGCAGTTGGTATTTGCCCAGTTATTTAAATCTAATTTAATTTGTGTGAGGAGTATTTTATAATTGTTTGCAAAGAAATTCTGAGTCTGTCTTGGCAAATAGACTCCCAAATATTTCATATTGTCTGAGGTTACTTTGAATGGGATTTCTCTTTCTAGCTCTTCCTGCTGTTTCTTGCTAGATATATATAGAAAAGTTGAGGATTTACGAGGGTTTATTTCCTAACCTGCAACTTTGCTAAAATTGCTAATTGTTTCCAGTACTTTTTTAGATGATTTCTTGGGATTCTCTAGGTAGACCATCATGTCATCTGCGAAGAGTGAGAGCTTTGTCTCTTCCTTCCCAATTCTAATTCCTTCAATTTCTTTTTCTTCTCTAATTGCTGATGCTAACATTTCTAATACAATATTGAATGATAGTGGTGATAATGGGCACCCTTGTTAAATCCCTGATCTTATTGGGAATGCCTCTAGCCTGTCCCCATTGAATATAATGCTTGTTGATGGTTTCAGATAGATACTGCTAATTAATTTACAGAACAGTCCATTTATTCCTACACTCTCTTGTGTTTTTAGTAGGAATGGATGCTGTATTTTGTCAAAAACTTTTTCAGCATCTATTGATATGATCATATGATTTCTGATAGGTTTCTTGTTGATATCATTGAGTATACTAACAGTTTTCCTAATATTGAACCTACCCTGCATTCCTGGAATAAATCCTACTTGATCATAATATATTATCCTAGTAATGACTTGTTGTAATCATTTTGCTAAGATTTTATTTAAGATTTTTGCATCTATATTCATCAGGGAGATAGGTCTATAATTTTCTTTCTCTGTTTTAACTCTTCCTGGTTTAGGTAACAGTACCATATTGGTTTCATAGAAAGAGTTAGGCAATTCCATCTTTCCCTATTTCTCCAAAGAGTTTATATAGGATTGGAATCAATTGTTCCTTAAATGTTTGGTAGAATTCACTTGTGAATCCATCAGGCCCAGGAGCTTTTTTTTAGGGAGTCCAGTAATGGCTTGTTGAATTTCTTTTTCTGAGATAGGGTTGTTTAGGTATTTAATCTCTTCTTCATTTAACCTGGGCAACTTATATATTTGTAAATATTCATCCATTTCACTTAGATTATCAAATTTATTGGCATAGAGTTGGGCAAAATAATTTCAAATGATAACTTTAATTTCCTCCTCATTGGTGGTGAGTTCACCTTTTTCATTTATGATACTAGCAATTTGGTTTTCTTCTTTCTTTTTTTTAATCACATTGACCAGAGGTTTATGAAGTTTATTGGTTTTTTCATAATACCAACTTTTGGTTTTATTTATTAATTCAATAATTTTTTTGCTTTCAATTTTATTAGTTTCTCCTTTAATTTTTAGAATTTCTAATATGGTACTTAATTGGGGATTTTTGCTTTGTTCTTTCTCTAATTTTTTTAGTTGCATGTTTAGTTTATTGATTTCTTCTTTCTCCAATTTATTCATATAAGAATTTAGAGCTATAATATATCCCCTGAGAGTTGCTTTGAATGAATCCCATAGGTTTTGGTATGTTGTTTCATTGTTTTCATTATCTAGGATAAAATGGTTCATTCTTTCTATAATTTGTTTTTTAGTCCACTCATTTTTTAAAATGAAGTTTTTCAGTTTCCAATTTATTTGAGTCTATATCTGCTTTGTCCAGTATTGCATATGAGTTTTATTGCATTGTGATCTGAGAAAGATGCATTCACTATTTCTGCCTTTCTGCAGTTGATCATTAGGTTTTTATGTCCTAGTACATGGTCAATTTTTGTATAAGTTCCATGTGCTGCAGAGAAAAAGGTAAATTCCTTTCTATCCCCATTCAGTTTCCTTCATAAGTCTAACATATCTAATTTTTCTAACCATCTATTCACCTCCCTAATTTCTTTCTTGTTTGTTTTATGATTCGATTTATCTAGATCTGATAGCGGGAGGTTGAGGTCTCCCACTAGTAAAGTTTTGTTGTCTATGTCTTCATGTAATTGTTTCAGCTTCTCCTCTAAGAATTTGGATGCTGTCCCACTGGGTGCATATATATTCAATATTGAAATGACTTTATTGTCTTTGGTACCTTTTAGGAGGATAACATTTCCTTCCTTATCTATTTTAACGCTATCTATTTTTGCTGCTGCTTTGTCTGAGATAAGGATTGCTACCCCTGCTTTTTTTACTTCAGCTGAAGCAAAATATATTTTGCTCCAAACTTTCATCCCAATCACGTTCGAGGTTATGATTACTAAGTCTTTATTGCCCTCCATGCTATCTTCCCTCTGTTTGTATTTCCCCCTTTCCCCCCCTTTTATCCATATTCCCCAGTCTTTTGTTTCTGACAACCACTGCCTTCAGTGTGTTTGCCCTCCTATATCCCACCCTCCCCTTTCTTTCCCCTTTC
Source organism: Macrotis lagotis (assembly GCF_037893015.1). NCBI lineage: Eukaryota > Metazoa > Chordata > Mammalia > Peramelemorphia > Peramelidae > Macrotis > Macrotis lagotis. Next base: position 86,377,095 of record NC_133666.1, read on the forward strand.
CCTTTTTCTCTTTTCCCTTCCCTTCCTTTTGTTATTTCCCCTTATTTCCCCCACTCCCCTTCCCTTTCTCCATCCACCCCTCCCCTTTTCCCCTTTTAATACTTGAAAGATTAGATGTTTTATAAGTTAACTGAGTATGTGTAGGTTGACTTTAAGCCAAGTCTGATGAGAAGAAGATTCAGGTGTTTCTCCTCTGGTCCCTTCATCCCCACTATTTCCATAGTTTTTTTGTACCTCTTAGTGTAATGAGATTTTCCCCATTCAGTCCCCTCCCTCCTCCCATCTCTTTCCTTTCCCCCTTTTTAGGGCAGTAGTGGTTTTTTTTTTTTAAGATCATTATATCTAATTCATAGAAAATTCTAAATATCTGTCCCTTTTAGTTCTGTATATTATATCAAATAGAGTCAAAATTCCTGAGAGTTATTAGAGTCTTCTCCCAAGTGTGGTTAAAGCCAGTTACATCCCATTAAATAGTAGACTCATGGATAGGTCATGAATGTCCATCATTTCTGGCTAGGTGTATTCTCTCTGTTAGAGTTACAATTCTCAAGATTTATGAGAGTCTTTGTTTCCCCCATGCTGGGATATAGCCAGTTTCAACTTACTGGATCGCATTTTTTTTCTTTTACCGCCTCCCCCCTTTTTTTTTTACCTTTTCATGTGTCTCTTGAATCTCCTGGTTGATGCCCAAATTTTCTGTTTAGCTCTGGTCTTTTCATCAGAATTTTTTGGAATTCTTCCATTTTGTTAAATGTCCATCTTTTTCCCCTGGAAGAGAAGGCTCAGCTTTGCAGGAAAGTAGATTCTTGGCTGCATTCCAAGCTCCCTTGCTCTTCGAAATATTTTGTTCCAGGCCCTTCGAACCCTCAATATTGATGCAGCCAGGTCCTTCGTGATCCTTACTGTGGCTCCTTGATATTTAAATTGTTTCTTTCTGGCTGCTTGCAGGATTTACTCTTTTATCTGGTAGTTCTGCAGTTTGGCTACAACATTCCTTGGTGTTTTCATTTTAGGATCTTTTTCTGGTGGGGACTGATGTACTCTTTCAATAACTACTTTGCCTCCGATTACATGATATCAGGGCAGTTTTCCATCATTAGATCCTGTATTATTAAGTCCAGGCTTTCTTTCTTTTCAATGCTTTCAGGAAGTCCTATAATTTTCAGGTTGCCCCTCCTCGATCTATTCTCGAGGTCAGTGGTATTGTTGATGTGTATTTTGCATTTGCTTCTATTTTTTCAATTTTTTTGATTTTGTTTAACTGACTGTTGCTGTCTCATAGAGTCATTAGTTTCTGTAGACTACATTCTTTTTTGCGGATAGGAGTTTTCTTTGTTAACCTTTTGCAACTCCTTTTCTAATTGGTCGATTCTACTTTTGAAAGGGCTTTCAATTTGACCAATTGAGATCCAGCCCTACCTCTGATCCAGCAGGTCCAGCTCTTGGGCCCTCAGACTCCTGGTTCCAATTCAGCTGCTAGTCTGGTTGATCGGGACTGATCCTCCCTTTGGGCCCAGACTCACCTGCCTGAATTCAGCCACAGCTCCTGCTGGAGACAAATCCTGAGGTAGATGTTCTTTCTCTTGGCTTTTCTTTCTGGCTTTGGTAGATGAAATTTTTTTAAAGAGGTTTGTTTAATGTGATAGATGAGGAAGAGATCAGGAGACTTTAGAACTGTGCCTGTCTTCTCTCTGCCATCTTGGCCCTGAAATGAATATTCTTTTTAAATTGATATTTTATTTATATTTCCAATTATTTGCTATGATAGTTTTTCAACATTCCTCCATTTGCAAATTTATAAGTTGAAGGTTTTTCCACCACTCTTTTATCCCACCCCCTTCCTCTTGGCAGCAAATAGTCTGGTAAAATTTGTACATGTACATTTGTGTTTAGCATTTTTATATATTACTTACCATATATTTATATATTAACTTGTATATCTATATATGATATTATATTACATTATTAGCAAAACAAGGTGACACAGTGAATACCCCAATGACCTTGGAATCAGAAGGATAAGAGTTCAAAATCACTAGCTGTTTGATTCTGGGCACATAACTTAACCCTGATTGTTTCTCATCCAGGGCCCTATACAGTTATTTATATATTGGCCATTGGACCCAGATAGTTCTGGAGGAGAAAGTGAGGTTGGTGACTTAGCACAGTACCCCTTCACTCAAATCCAGTTCATGTGCTTGTAATGGCATCACCTCCCAGATGTCGTGGTATTCTTAAGGACAAACATTATTTAACTTCTATAATAATCATTTTATGTAAGAGGAATTAGGACTAAGGGGAAAGAAAGAAAACCATAATATAGGAAGGAAAAACATAAGACAAGTTTTTTTAAAATGAATACAATATACATTCAGATTCCATGATTTACCCCATCTAGCTGTGAATGACATTGTCCATAATAGGTCTCCCAGGGTTACCCTTGATCTCTGAACTGCCAAGAGTTGCTGTATGCATCATAGTTAATCAACTCACAATGATATTATTAATGTGTACAATGTTCCTATGCTCAGCATCAGTTCATGTAATTCTTTTTTTTAAAGCATTCTTTTTTATTTTATTTACCCCACCAGATTGTAAATTCTTGAGAGATTTCATACATTGTTATTCAGTGCCCTCACAAAACCTATGGACCCATGTAAATGTTGGTTGAATTAATTCTTAGTTGTTGAATTTGTCCTTCATTCCTTTCTTTAATTTTTATAACCCCCACTACATGCAAAAGTAAATTTCAACACTTAACTTCCAAAACTTTGAGTTTCAAAGTTTTTCCCCTTCCTCCCACCATTCTGCCTTCCCCTGAAAAAGCAAATTACTTGGTGTAGTTTAAAAATATGTGTGGACAAGTTCATTTAATTTCATACATCTCTGTAATCTGATTACTCATGGTTTCTTATTGAATGATAATATTGTATTCATATACCATAACTTGTTCAGCCATTCCCCATTTAATGAACATTCCTTCAATTTCCAATTCTTTTACACAAGAAAAAGAGCTTCTATAAATATTTTTGAACATGTGAGACTTTTCCTATTTTTTATGATTTCTTTTGGATATATAGTACTGGTATTTGCTAGCTCTGAGTGTGATCAGTTTTATTACTCTTTGAACTTAGTTCCATATTGCTCTTCAGAATGACAGAATCAGTTCACAACTCCACCAAAAGGGCAATAATGTTCCAAATTTCCAACACTGAACATTTTCCCTTTTTATCATCTTAGCCTATCTGATAGGTGTGAAGTGTTACCTCACAGTGGTTTAAATTTGAATTTCTGTAATCAACAATGATTTGGAACATTTTTCATATATATATGTGTGTGTGTGTGTGTGTGTGTGTGTGTGTTTCATCTGAAGATTGCCTATTTATATCTTTTGACCAGTTATCAATTGGAGAATGACTTGTAATCTTATAAATTAGATGCAATTGTCTATATATTTTAGAAATGTGACTATTATCAGAAGCACTGACTGTGAAAATTGTTTCCCAGCTTTCTGAACTACTGAAAGGTGCTTCTTCCATCAAGGTTGATCAACTCACAATATTGCTAATTTTAATCTCTTGGTTCTGTTCCCTTCACTCAACATCAGTTCCTGTAATTCCTTCCATGGCTTCTCTAAAGTCCAACCATTCATGGTTTCTTGAAGAACAATATTACTCCATGGCATTCATATATCATAACTTTTTTAGTCATTCCCCAATTGATGGGCATCCCCTCAATTTCTAGTTCTTTACTATTACAAAAAGAACTGTTATGAATATTATGAATGTTCTCTATTTCTTGTTTGGTCATAAATTTCTCCCCTTTCTATAGATATGACAGATAGAGTATTTCTTGATCTGTTAATTGATCCATGGTATCACACTTCATATGTAAATCCTGTACCCATTTTGACCTTATTTTGGTAAAGGGTGTGAGATGTACATCCCTGATTAGTTTCTGTCATACTATCTTCTAGTTGTCCCAGAAGTTTTTTATCAAAGAGTGAGTACTTATCCCAAAAGCTACTGTATTCTAGTTTGTCAAACAGTAGATTGCTATAGTCCTTTACTTCTGCTTCTTTTGTACCTATCCTAATGCACTGGTGAATTATTCTTATTTTTTAACTAATACCAGGCAGGCTTGATAACTGCGACTTTAGAGTATAGTTTCACATCTGCTATATCTGGGCCACCTTCCTTTCCTTTGTTTTTTTTTTATCAATTCCTTTAATATTCTTGAACTTTTGTTGCTCCGGGTGAATTTTGTTGCTCTTTTTGTAGCTCTGTAAAATAGTTTTTAGGTAGTTTGATTGGAATGGCACTGAATAAATCATTTAATTTGAGTAGAATTATCATTTTTATTATCTCACTTAATCCTGATCAATTGATGTTTTTGTCAATTGATTAGATGTGATTTTATTTGTGTGAAAAGTATTTTGTGGCTGTGTTCATACAGTTTCTGTACTTGTCTTGGGAAGTAGATTCTGAGGTATTTTATGTTATCTACAATTACTTTACATGGAATTTTCCTTTCTATCTCTTGCCCTTGGGATTTTCTGTTAATACATTAGAATCCTGATGATTTATATGAACTTATTTTACATCCTACTACTTTGCTGAAGTTGTTAATTGTTTCAAGTTGTTTTTAGGTTGATTTTCTAAGGTTTTCATATTGTCTGTAAAAGGGAAAGTTTTTCTTTCTCATTGTCAATTCTATTTCTTTTTCTTCTCTTATTGTTATAACTAATACCATCTTGAATAATAGTGATCATAATGATATCCTTGTTTCACCCCTCATCTTATTGAAAATGGTCCTAATTTATCCCCATTACATACATTTATTGATGGTTTTATATAATTTTAAGGAAAAGTCCATTTATTCCTATAATCTCTAGTGTTTTTAATAAGAATGGATGATATATTTTGTCAAAGTCTTTTCCAATATCTATTAAGCTAACCACAAAATAAACAAGATACAAGGATCAGAAGGTGAATGAAATTTTAGGAAACCTAGATGTGATAGACGTGTGGAGAAAAATGAATAAGGATAGAAAGGAATTTACCTTTTTCTTTGCAGCACATGGCACATAAAGCAAACCATTTCTTTGGGTTTTGTTATTGATATGTTCAATTATGTTGATTGTTTTCCAAATATTGAATCATCCCTATCTACCTTGTATAAATCATACCTGATCATGGTATATTATCCTCCTAATAGCTTGTAATCTGGTTGCTAAAATTTTATTTAAGATCTTTGCATCAATTTCATTAGGGGAATTTCTCTATAAATTTATTTCTCTGTTATTGCTCTTCCTGTTTTAGTGACAGCATATTGGTGTCATAATAAGAATTTGGCAGAATTCCTTCTCCTATGTTTTAAACATAGTTTATGTAAAATTAGAATTGATTATTCCTTAAATAGGGGTGGCTAGGTGGAACAGTGGATAGGGCATTGGCCCTGGAGTCAGGAATACCTGAGTTCAAATCCAGCCTCAGACACTTAATAATTACTTAGCCATGTGGCCTTGGGCAAGCCACTTAACCCTATTGCATTGCAAAAGAAAAATTATTCCTTAAATGCTTAGTAGAATTCACTTGTAAATCCATCTGTGCCTAGAGATTTTTTTCTTAGGGATTTTATTGATGGATTGTTCAATTTCTTTTTCAGAAATAGGATTATTTATATATATTTCATTTCTTCTTATGTTTATTTGGGTAACTTATATTTTTGTAAATATTCACCTATTTCACTTAGATTGTCAAATTTATTGGCATGCAGTTGGAAAAAATAGTTCTGAATAATCTCTTTAAATTCTACCTCATTGATAGTGAGTTCACCCTTTACGTTTTTGATACTGGTAATTAGGTTTTCTTCTTTCTTTTTTTATATACATTTTTTTAAAAAAGCCAACTCTTGGCTTTATTTAATAGTCAAATAGTTTTCTTTCAATTTTATTATTTTCTCCTTTGATTTTCATAATTTCTAATTTAGTATTTAATTGGTGATTTTTAATTTATTCTTGTTATAACTTGTTTGATCTCCTCTTTATTTTATTCATGTAAGCATTTTGAGACATAGAATTTCCCCTCAAAATTACTTTGGCTGTATCTTGTAAATTTTAGTGTGGTGTGTATTGTTGTCAACTTCTTGAATGAAATTGTTCATTATTTCTATTGCTTGTTGTTTAACCCTTTCATTCTTTAACATTTGATTATTTAGTTTTCTATTAATTTTTGTTTTACCTTTCCATGGCCCTTTCTTACAGGTAATTTTTATTTTATCATGATCTGTAAAGGGTGTATTTAATATATCTGCCTTTCTTCATTTGATGTTGAAGTTTTCATGCCCTAGTGCATCCTCAATTTTGCTAAATGTTTCATGTACTGCAAAGAAAAAGGTAAATTCCTTTCTATACCTATTTAGTTTTCTCCACAAGTCTATCACATCTAGGTTTTCTAAAATTGCATTCACCCTCTGATCCTTGCTTCTTGTTTATTTTGTGGTTAGATTATTCAAATTCTGAGAGTGGGAGATTGAGGTTCCCCAATATTATAGTTTTCCCATCCATGTCTCCATGTAACTGGTCTAGTTTCTCCTCTAAGAATTTGGATGCTATAACAATTGGTGCATATATAACTTCATTGCCAATGGTCCCTTTTAAGAAGCTGTAGTTTTCTTCCTTATCCCTTTTAATGAAATCATGAGCAGTTGAACTTGAGAGAAATATGGAAAGATTTTCATGAACTGATGCTGAATGAAATGGGCAGAACCAAGAGAATATTGCACACATTATGAACAGCACTGTGAAATTAACAGCTATGAAGTATGCAGCTCCTCTCAGTAGTTCAGAGATTAAGGATAGTCCTGAAAAACCTGCTATGGATCATATCATCCAAATCCAGAGAAAAATCTGTGGAGCCTGAATACAGAGTGAAGCATGCTATTTTCACTTTTTTTTAGATTTTTCAAGGCAATGGGGTTAAGTGGCTTGCCCAAGGCCACATGGCTAGGTAATTATTAAGTGTCTGAGGTCGGATTTGCACACAGGTACTCCTGACTCCAAAGCTGGTGTTCTATTCACTATGCCACCTAGCCGCCACTATTTTCACTTTTTTAAAAAAAAATTCTTTTATGTTCTTTTTTTCTGATATTTTTCTTCCTTTCTCCTTAATTCTTATTCTTCTTTTATAACATGACTAATATGGAAATATGTTAAATACAATTGTACATGAAATATTTGCCACCATGGGTGGGGGAAAGGAAAGGAAAGTGGTAGGAAAATGTGGTACACAATAATTTGCAAATGGGTGAATGTTGAAAAACTACCTTTACATGTAATTAGAAAAATAAAATAGAATTTCAACAAATATAAGAAAATTTGTTTCTATTTTCAGATTTAAAATAGAAGGGCCTTTGGAGTTTGGTTTCTCTCTTATTGTTTCATATACATCACATATGGCCAATAAAAATATATTGAAATCAGTGAATGATGTACTATGAAAAATCTAACTTCTTGTTTTTTTTTTAATTAGTAGAAAATTACCAAAATGATCCATTCAACTTATTTATGAAAATAATCCTTTTTGAATTGTGAGATTTCCCCCTGGAATGCTCCTTCCCCAGCAGAGGATTTCTGTTTTCATATCATCATGTCCTATTTTCCAGGACATTACAAAATTTCACTTTTCCTAACCTATGGTCATTCTTTGCTCTGTGCTCCCCTCTTCTACAGTCATTGCTAGCATTCTCCATCTCCATGGCAGTTCCCATGCCTGAAACTGAATGCTCCAATGCTCACATTTCTGATAATGTCCCAGACCTGGTACATCAGCCGTTTTCTCACATCCACCACATGTTGTCTAGATCTTCAGAATTCTGATCTTGTAACTTCTACAGTCTCAGTCAACTGGTGATCCTGGAATTCAAATTTCCTTTGATCTTCTACTTAATACGTACAATGGAAGAACCTTTATGCCATAGTCTCTGTAAGCTTTTCATTTCAAATTTGAACCTTTAGTGGTCAGACTAATCCCCTAGTGAGATAATTATGCTTTCACAACTCCAAGATTGCAGAAATATATGCCATTAAAAGAGTCCTGGGAAAACCTGATAGTCAACATTCCAAGGAGTTATGGACAGGTGATACTTTGGATTCTACATTCATACTCTCCAGTGGTCTATAAGGATTTTCAATTTTAGCTTTTATTGGTTAATCATTGCAATAAATATACGGCTTACCTATATCCAAATTTCCACAATAAACCATGTCCTCTTTGCTCCCTAATATGCTACTCCTTCATTTAATTGCTCAAACATATTCTGAATTAATTTTCCTACATAATACTATCAATAACATTTTTGATCAAAAGAAGACCTAGAGAAAATTCCATTTGTTTTGGGGGCCACATATTTGCATTTTGGAATAATTTTTTGAATTTTTCCAAAATTAGGCAATACCTTATCTATACTCTTTTAGCTTTGTAGCTGTAAAAGATTGATTTGTTTCCAAGCAACTCCACTATAGAATATTAATTAAATTGAAGAAGGGGATTGAAATCCTAAGCCAAATCGCCCTCCTTTCTGTTTTAGAAAATTTCTAGAACTGGCTAATGCTTTGTCTCACTTGGAATATAGATAAAAAGAAATCATTGCTATTTATGATGTTTTCAATCTTAAGACCCATACCATAGCAAATTCATGTTCTCTATTAGTTTGGTTAAAAGACTGATTTTTATCTGAAAAATCTAAAATGACCTGGTTTCTTAATTTTCTTTAAAGAGGCCAATGTTTTATCCAAGAGTATTTATCAACATAAAACCTAGATTTAATGATATTTTGATACCCCAACACATGATTTTTGTTCTCAGGGCCCTCCCATATTTGATGCAGGGATGTTTTCAAAACACGCTATATTTGATCTTTTAAGTTCTAACAGCACTCCTCAATCAGATCTAGCTTCTTCCAAGTGATCCTTCTCTCATTCTTTTCCCCAAGGCCATAGTCAGGTCTGATATTCTGTGAATTCAAATGCCACTCTTTTGATGACTTGCATTCTTAGCCTCTGAAAATTTTACACTTTTTTGAGGCAATTAGAGTTGTGACTTTCCCAGGGTCACACCCTTAATAAGTGTCTAAGATTGCATTTGAACTCAGGTTCTTCTAACAGGTGCTTTATCCATTGTGTTACAGCTCACACTTTCTCTGTTCTAATTTAGACAAATTTTTACAGTCTAAAAAAGGTTCAGATTCTGGATGAGAAATGTCCATCATTGTCAAATGTTCTAGATTCTATGTACTCTCCATGAGCATATAGTCTGGCAACAGTTTCTACTTCCTATTGGTACATTCAAAGTCAGGATTTAACTCCTAGCCCAGACTTTCTGTATCCATGTGATCAACAACTTCCAATATTTCCACATGAAAAGTCTCAATTTTCTGGATTCTAGGGACCATCCAAGATGTAATATTTCTAAAGCTATGTTATGCTAAATTGGATCCAAACATTTTTTTTCTTCAAATAAGATTACAATGCACATGGATCATACCCATATGATGATTTTAAAATAGAAGTTGTCTCCTTTATAAGTTATTTCTACTACAGAGGATATGTTCCTGTTGAAAAATTCTCAATAATCATTTTTTATGAATATTAACTGAAGCAAAAGGTTTTAGAAAGAAATAAAAACAACTGCACTTGTTTGACTATTCCAGAATAGTGGTTGTGTGGGGTGGGGGTTTGGCTATCCAAAATTGACAGTAATCTCTCTAAATTCTATGAAAACACCGGTTGGAGCGAGAAGGCCTTTTTAAAATTCCTTTCTTTTATTTCTTTTATGCTTTTTTCCTTATCCATCAATGATGCCTAATAAAAATTATTCAAATAATTGAAATCACTGCATGTACAAAAATTTTTTTATTATTATTCTTAAATTTGTAAAAAGTGTTGATATTTGTACATAGACATTGTGTGTGTTTGCGTGTGTGTGTGTGTGTGTGTGTGTGTGTGTGTGTAAAGAAATTCATGTGATACATTCTGAGTACCCTAGAGCTAACAGATGATTTCTGTTCAGAGAACACAGTATCTAGTGTATATCCTGCTTTCCGGGATACTGCTGGTTCTGATCTTTGCTACCCTAAGGACTCTCTTTGCTCTGGCACTGCTAGATCTCTCATTTTCATCTCTATGGTAACTCCCAGGCCTGACACTCAATGTGCTCCAATTCTCCTGTTTCTGAAAATGTCCATTCCCAGACCCCAAACATCTTCTACTCTCTTCTTTATGCCCTTACTGTTCTGATCTTGCAGATTCTACAGTCTCAACTGGTAAACGATTATGAATTCCAATTACCTTCAAGTTTATACTTCTAATATGCCATGAGTCATTCTCTACTTCATAGTTGCTCTAAGGTTTTCGCTCAAAGTATAGATCTTCAGAGGGAAGACTTAATCCCTCACAAGGAAATTCTGTATTCTTAGCTCCTAGACTGCAGAAACTTGAAAAGTCCCCAGAAACTCTAACAATCAAGATTCTAAGGGACTGATATTTAGGATTCTAAGATCAGATGTTCCTAGGATATATAAGAATTTTTCTTGTTTTTTCTTGAATTATTATTAAAATGCACACAAATATTACCATAGTCAAAGGGTTAAAACTAAACAATTTCTTTTCTTAGTACTTAGCACACTACATTATTTACCTGAAACTAGAAAATATTTTTGTATACCCAGAATGTATTTGAAGTAAGCCGTGAAATTTAAAACATTTTGCATGTGAAAATCCATTCCACAACTGATCATTGTAGGTTCTCAAAGTTCTCACAACTATGTCATATGGAAAATTGGAGGTTGTTCCAATCCTGATGTTTGGTGTTCAGTCCTGGATATCTGAATCCATTCTTCTAGATGCTCTCCTCAATCTCTCTCCTTCTCTTCTCCATTACTCTTCCCAGATTTGAAACTATCTTATTTAAAATGCCATTTCTTTCTTTCTGTTTTTTTTTTTTTTTTTGCAAGGCAAATGGGGTTAAGTGACTTACCCAAGACCACACCGCTAGGTAATTAAGTGTCTGAGGCCGGATTTGAATTCAAGTACTCCTAACCACCAGGTCCGGTGCTCTATCCACTGCAACACCTAGATACCCCCAAAATGCCATTTCTTTAGAAAATGTATCTCTTTATTCTCAGAACCTCTTTCATTCTCTCATTATTAGTCTTGCTTAAGTTTTTAGTTTCTTTCTTTATTTTTCTTAGATATGCTTGATGCATTCTATTGGAATCAAAAAATGATGTACCCCAAATCCCCCATCTGACTCATTCAGTTCAGAAATCCAGGATTATCTAGTCCAGAATAATAATTACCAACTATTCAGGATTGTATATTTTCATCAAGTCCAAATATAATATTCTAGGTTCAAAGTAAAAGAACTGTTCAAGTTTTATGGCTTCACAATCCATTCTAAATTGATCTATTTAAATTAGGGACTTAACTTCTATGTTGAGAAATACTTTATTCTATGCTCTAGCCTACCAACTTGTCCATTTTCAGGACAGCTGGAAATCCAGATAGTTATTTTTTCAAAGAACATTCAGAGATAGAAGATTCTCATGGAAAAAGGAACACTTTTCTACGTTATGTTTGTTGTTTTTTTTTCTTTTTGGTTTTTTCATTGTTTGACTAGAAAAATGCACTTGAGTTTTACTATAGACTAATTTCCAAATAGAAATCATCTCCTTTTCTAAGACCATGTGATGTAACACCATGTTTCAATGATCCAAAGCACTGAATAGTCATTATCATTAATACTCCATCCAATAGCTATCTTTCACAACAAAGCAATTGCAGAAGAATGAATTGATTTTCCTGCTATAAATTTTTGAGTTTTGTAGATTTTGCAGATTCTTTGGGGTGGCTATAAAATATAGAGTATTTTTACCATTCCCTTGAGGGTTTGTTCTTAAGTATATAAGATATGTTTATTTGTTATTTTTAGGGGTTTTTTGTTGCAAGGCAATGGGGTTAAGTGGCTTACCCAAGGCCACACAGCTAGGTAATTATTACTTGTTTGAGGCCGGATTTGTACTCAGGTAGTCCTGACTCCAGAGCCAGTGCTCTATCCACTGTGCCACCTAGCCACCCCAGATATGTTTATTTTTATATAACCAATGCATCCTAAAAATTAGGATTGAGTTCATGTTTGAGCTCATCAGAATAATTTACCTTTTTAAAAATGATTTATAACTGGTAATATTTAAGTCATGTTAGAATTTATCTGAGAATAAAACTTTGACATTTGTAGTATTTTCCTTTGTAAAGTCTAATCAGACCTAATCCTTCCTTCTACTGCCCTTCCTTCCTTCTCTTTACCAATGCTTCACCAGCCCAGGAGGGTTAAAACACTCCTGTTTATGAAAATTTCCATTCTCAACTCCAGAACATCTCCAAGTATCCCACTTCTAGTCTCTCGGAACCATGTCATTATTGATTTCACTGTCAAATTAAGCCCAGGAATCTGGATTCAAAGTTTCTGTCAAGCCTACACAGTCTGAGTTCCAGTGCCCTCCAGGATTACCTATTCTAGTTTCACTTTCCACTTCCCATTGAGACATTCAGTCTAGCTCAGAAATTCTATATCTCTACTCTCAACTCTTTCCAAAATTCCCACATGTTAGTGTTCTAAGGAACACCAAAGACGTCATTTTTTATTTTAAAGCCCTATCATGATAGCTTGTGTCAAGTTCTTATTTTAATTTGACTAATTGTGTTATTATTGCAATGTATATTAGTTTTAACATTATGATTTTGAAATAAATGTTTTTGTAAAATGTTCTATATACTAAAAATCTGAGTTTTTTGTCCAAAATTCTTGAAGATCCATTATTCTTTTTTGTTTTATTTTCCCAAGGCAATTGGATTAAGTGACTTGCCCAAGGTCACACAGCTAGGTAATTATTAAGTGTCTGAGGTCAAATTTGAACTCGGGACAGACTGAGATCCATTATTCTTTTTTTTCTTGGTTTGCTCTTTAATTAGATTTCAAAAATTATACTAAGTTGAATCTTGAAATTTTTTAACTCCTTCTCTTGCTAATCTATCAGCTTCTTCATTGCCTGGAAATCCTGAATGACCAGGAACGTGCATCCATTCAATGTCTATGCTTTGAATAAGTTTATCAAACTTAATGAAGTCTTCTTTGTTAATCACATCTTTTCCTGTGTTTGTTTTACAGCCATTTTTCTACCAGTCTTTAACCCAATTCATTATACCATTTATAGTAAACATACTATCTGTGTAGAGAACCAGCTTACTGATGTTTTGATTCTTGGCTTCTTCAATTGCTTTACAGGCAGCATGTATTTCCGCTCTTTGATTTGTCTGTCTCCCAGGAAGTCTTTCACCTACATTTAAGGGATGGCCTGGTCCCCCAATAAACACCAATGTCTGCTCTTACTTTCCTCTCCCCATTACTGAAGCAGCAGCCATCTGTGTAAACCACAGCTGCATCTCCCATATAAGAAAATTTATCTTTGCTAAGCAAAGGTTCGGAATCTTGTTTTGCAACTTTTTTGCAAGGCTCATCTTCATCTGATGATTCACAGGGTCTCTTGTTTGGTTTCACGTTGGGGTCCTCTGTGTTGCATTCCTTTGTCTGTTGTAGGTTCAGGGCTTGAAGTATTTTGGGCAAAGGCCCAAGGCTCATCCTCAGTAGCAAATTTCTTGAACCAAGCAGCAGGAAATCTGTTCACTTGTGCTTGGCATTTACTCCAGGTGGGGAAACAGGCCGATCTTGGGACCCCTCTTGACAGCGTGGAACATGGCAGTACTCAGGGGTTGGGCATCGCCGCAGCCGAGGACACCCGTTACTACTCTGGAGAGCGCTGCCCAGAGCCTCAGCATGACCCGGTCCGGGGCATAGTGGGTGCAGAGAGGAGGCCCGCGGGCAGCAGGCAGCGGGCCCGCCCGGGTAGCCGAGGGCACAGACGGGAGCTTCCGCACAGGCGGCCACCGTGACCTGAGATCCATTATTCTTAATAGTAATGCAAACAATAGACTTTACTAAAGAAAAGTGTAAATGTTATTGCACTTGTTCTGGTACCCAGATTTTGTGGTATTTGAGGATTTTAGGAGGGGCTTTTTGGCTCCCAAAAACATACACAGTAATCTAAACCAAAATCTTTTTACAATTTATTTAATGTATAATTTTTTCTAGTATTACTTTTAATTTTTATTTCATTATATATCACTGCTGCTTAATATAATTTATATTAGAATAAATGAGTGATTGTACAAGAAAAGTCCTTATTTTTTACTTTTAAAATTAGAGATGCTTAATATTCAGAATCATTAAAAATTTTTTTTGGTGTCCAGTAGTTCAGTTGTTTTCCACTAATTCTGACACGGTGGACCACAGCATTCTAGATCCTTCCTTTCTGTCTCCTACTCTCCCTCAAAGTCTACACATGCTATGTTCATTGGTTCCATGAGATTATCCAAACAATTCTTCCTCTGGCACCACCTTTTGCTTTTGACTTCAGTCTTTCCCAATATAAGGTACTTTCCCATTGAGTCTCAACTTCTCATTATATGATCAAAGTATTGAAGCTTCAACTTCATGATTTGACCATTCAGTGAATGATCTGCATTGACTTATTGTTTCTCCTTGCTGGCAAATGAACTAAAACAAGAGATGAAAATCAATCCTTGGTATAAATGAGATTTTCCACTCCAACGTCCATTCCAAAATAGATGATTGATGTCTCAGGGACTTTCCAGTTATCACATACAGTGGTTACTAGCACACTCTAAATTCTTTGCTTGATGTTCTAAAAGACTTCCTCTCTTTCTGCTATCTGTCCTCAATATTCTCCTACCTCTCTCATTCTCTTTTTCATGGAGTCTCCAAGTTTTATCATTACTATGTGGACAAATCCCTCTGCTTCTGACCAGTTCTTTTATCAATCCTATAATTCCCCTCTCTGTTCTAGTGAATGCTCAAATTGAGTTTCTGGCTTCTACTAATCATCTGCTCTAGGATTCTGGATGGAATAGTTCCTTCTAGCTCAAATAATATAAATTCAATGTGTATTCCCTGATTTAATCCTTTGGTTTCACTTTCCATTAAAAAAAACTGATCTCCAGAAAGAAGAAATGAGTCTGAAGAATACAATTCTCAGTCATCTCCATCATAGTTCCTAGAAATATAAATGTAACCCCCCATATTCAGTATTCTAAGGATCTTTGAAATCCTAATATTTTGGTTCCAAGACTACATCCTCTACTTATCTATAAGATTTTCATTTTTAATAGTGGTATGATGATTATTAAAATGCATGGGAATATTATTAAGTGTTGTTCCTTATCATTTCTCATTATATCATAACTTGTTTTGTGAAAAAGACTGAGTTCATTAGAATAAATAGTAATTGCATTTGATTTGATTAGTTGGATTTTAGTATTCTTTATGGTGATGATGATGATGATATTTGTCTTTTGTTCTTGAAGAAGATCATGACATCAGGGAGGTGATGCCATGAGAAGCACATGAATTGGATTTGAGTAGGGAGGGGGGTGCTGTGCTAAGTCACCAGCCTCACTTGTTCTTCTGGAGCCATCTGGGTCCAGTGGAAAGATATGAATCAGGATGACCAGAAATGCCCTAGATGCATGGTAGTCAGGGCTAAATGACTTGCCCAAAGTCAAACAACTTGTAAGTGTCAGCTGTCTAAGACTAGATTCGAACTCCCATCCTCCAGAATCCAATGCCAGTGTTCTATCCACTGCACCAACTAACTGAAGGAACTAGTCAGAACATAAGCAGTACTTTCATGAAATCCTTTTGCATTATGGTTAAAGATGTGTAAATTTGTTTTAAGAATAATTTGAAATTAATAGGTATTTATGTTCATAAGCCCTGGAATTAATGATATTTTATATTTTAAGGCCCTTCCAAACTACATAATTTATATATTCAGGATGTTTCCATATTTGTTCTATGGAAGTTTTTAGGATACTCTTGCTCTGACTTTTAGGTTCTAAGATTTCTCCTCACATGATCTAGTTTGATTTAAATATTCCTCCTCTCATTCTCTTTCCAAGACTATTCTCAGTACATTTATTCTGTGTACTAAATCCCACTATTTTGGTAAATTTCATTTTCAGTCTCTGAATATTCCTATTTTTTGAGGTAATCAGGATTAAGTGATTTTCCCAGGATCACACAGCTAGTAAATGCCTGAAGCCCTATTTTAACTTAGGTTCTTCTGACTCCAGGATTTGCCCACTTCATCCACTGAGTCACATCTCCCATTTTTTCTGTTCTCTGTTTTTCTGTCTATATTTACATTTCATATTTTACATCCTAAAGAACCCCAATTTCTAGATGAGAAATGACCATCAGTGTCTCATGTTCAAGATTCTAATTTCCTTCTGTTCCCTAATCTGACTTCAGTTTCCACACCTTACTGGTACATTTAGAGGCAGGCTTTAACTCCTATCTCAAACATTCTGTATTCCTGTTACCAAAAACTTCCAATCATTCTCCATGAAGGATACCTTAAATGTTCAAGCTTTACTGGTGTAGGGAACACACAAAACATAACATTTTAGGTTTGAAAGGCATAGAATGCTAAATTGGGTAAAGATATTATTTTTCTTAAGTGAGATATGATTACAGTCTTAACATGATCTCAAAATAGAATTCATCTTGTTTATAAACTTTTGAGACTTCAAATGACATTTTCTTGTCAAAAATTTCTTGATAGACATTTGTTTTAATAATAACAGTCTTTGGTAAAGAAAGAAATTCTAATGGAATCACATTTGTTTAGTTGGCAGGCAGTAGGTTGGCTAGCAAAAAAAATTGACAGTAATATCACTAAAATTTTTCAAAAGTATTGTTAAATATATAAAAGCTTTCTGATTTTGGTTTATTTGAGTTTCATTATTTCTATCCATTTTTAGAAATATGAGAAAGATATTATTTATTTGGTGTTTGACAATTTTCCCCCCATTCTTGCTTCCTTCCCCCCACCCACTACAGAAGGCAGTCTGCTAGTCTTTACATTGTTTCCATGGTATATATTGATGTAATATGAATGTGATCAGAGAGAAATCATATCCTTATGTAAGAAAAATAAGTAAAAGAGATAGCCAAATTACAAAGTAAGATAACAGGATTTTTATCCCTAAAATGAAGGTAATAGTCTTTGGTCTTTTTCAAACTCCACAATTCTTTCTCTGCATACAGATTGTATTCTTTATCACAAATAGTCCAAAATTGTCCCCGATTGTTGCAGGGATGGAATCAAAAAGTCCATAGAGGTTTATCATCACCCCATGTTGCTGATAGGCTGTACAGTGCTGTTCAGTTCTTCTCATCTCACTCAGCCTCAGTTCATGCAAATCCCTCCAGGCTTCCCTGAATTCCCATCCCTCCTTGTTTCTAATAGAACAATAGTGTTCCATGACATACATGTAGCAAAGTTTGTTAAGCCATTCCTCAATTGAAGGACATTCACTTAATTTCCAATTCTTTGCCACCACAAATATGGCTGCTATGAATATTTTTGTAGAAGTGATGTTTTTGCCCTTTTTCTTAATCTCTTCAGGGTATAGACCCAGTAGTGGTATTGCTGGATCAAAGGGTATGCACATTTTGTTGCCCTTTGAGCATAATTCCAAATTGCCCTCCAGAAAGGTTGGATGAGTTCATAGCTCCACCAGCAATGCATTAGTGTTCCAGATTTACTATAACCCTTCCAACAGTGATCATTGTCCTTTCTGGTCATATTGACCAGTCTGAGAGGTGTGAGGTGGTACCACAGAAATCTTTTCTTTAATTTGCATTTCTAGAAATAAGTAGTGATTTAGTGCAATTTTTAATATGACTATGGATCACTTTGATACCCTCATCTGTAAACTGACTTTGCATATCCTTTGATCTTTTGTCAATTGAGGAATGGCTTGTTTTTTGAAAATTCTACTCAGTTCTCTGTATATTTTAGAAATGAGCCCTTTGTCAGAAATATTAGTTGTAAAACATGTTTCCCAACTTACTACATTTCTTTTGATCTTAGTTACAATGGTTTTATCTGTGCAAAAGTTTTTTTCATTTAATTTAATCAAAATTGTCTCATTTGTTTTAAATGATATTCTGCTTCCCTTTCCAAAGATCTGGTGGGTAAACATGTTTGTTTATAGTATTTTTTATGTCTAAATCCTGTATCCATTTTGATCTTATCTTCGTATAGGGTGTGAGGTGTTGGTCTAATGCAAGTTTTTTCCATAATAATTTCCAATTTTCCCCACAGTTTTTATCAGACAGAAATGTTATCCCCAAAGTTGGACTCTTTGCGTTTATGAAACAGCAGATTACTATAATCATTTCCTGCTATTGCACCAAGTCTATTCCACTGTTCCACCATTCTATTTCTTAGCCAATACCAGACAGTTTTGATGACTGATGTTTTAAAATAAAATTTTGTATCTGGTAAGGCTAAGCCACCTTCTTTTGCACTTCTTTTCATTGAACCCCTGGAAATTCTTGACTTTTTATTTTTCCATATGAATTTACTTACAATTATTTCCAACTCAAAGTAATTTTTTGGAATTCTGATTGGTATGGCACTAAACAAGTAATTTAGTTTTGGTAGAATTGTAATTTTTATTATATTAGCTTGACCTATCCATGAGCAGTTGATGTTTGCCCAATTATTTAAATTGGATGTTATTTGTGTGAGAAGTGTTTTCTAATTATTTTCAAAAAGATTTTGAGTCTGCCTTGGCAGGTAGACTCACAGGTATTTTATATTGTCTGTGCTTACTTTGAAAGGGATTTCTCTTTCTAACTCTTTCGACTGTATCTTGCTAGTCATATTTAGAAAGGTTGAGGATTTATGAGGGTTTATTTCATATTCTGCAACTCTGCTAAAGCTACTAATTATTTCTAGTAGGGTTTTAGATGATTTTTTTGGATTCTCTAGGTATTCTATCATGTAATCCACAAAGAGGGAGAGTTTTGTCTCTTCCTTCCCATTTCTAATTCTTTCAATGACTTTTTCTTCTCTTATTGCTGAAGCCAATATTTCTAATAAAATACTGAATAGTATTAGTGACAATGGGCATCATTGTTTCACCACTGATCCTATTGGGAATGCCTCTGTCCTATCCCTGTTGCATATAATGCTCGTTGATGGTTTCAGATAGATACTGCTTAAGCAACAAACCATTTATTCCTACTCTCTCTAGTATCTTTAGTAGGAATGGGTGCTGTACTTTGTCAAAAGCTTCTTCATCATCAGTTGATAAAATCACGTAATTTCTAGTTGTTTTTTTATTGATATAATTGAATATACTAACAGTTTTCCTAATATTGAACTGACCCTGCATTACTGGGATGAATCCTACTTGATCATAATTTATTTTCCTAGTGATAACTTGTTGAAATCGTTTTGCTAAGATTTTATTTATTATTTTTGCTTCTATATTCATCAGAGAGATATTGGTGTCACATTTCCAGAGTTTCCAGAGAATTGGAACCAATTATTCCTTAAATATTTGATAGAATTCACTTGTGTATTCATGTGGCCCTGGAAATTTTTTCTTAGGGCTTTCAATAATGGCTTATTGAATTTCTTTTTCTGAGATAGGGCTATTTAGATTTTTAATTTCCTCTTCATTTAATCTGGGCAACTAATATTTTGGAAATATTTATCCATTTCACTTAGATTGTCAAATTTATTGGCATAGAGTTGGGCAAAATAGTCCCTGAATTATTACTTTAATTTCCTCCTCATTGGTGGTAAGTTCATGTATTTCATTTGTGATACTAGCAATTTGGTTTTCTCCTTTCTTTTTTTTTAAATTCAAATTGACCAGAGGTTTATCAGTTTTATTATTTTTTCCATTGAACCAACTCTTGATTTTACTTTTAATTTCAATAGCTTTTTTGCTTTTAATTTTATTGATTTCTCCTTTAATTTTTAGAATTTCTAATTTGGGGTTTTTTAATTTTTTCTTTCTCCAGTTTTTAAAATTTTCATGTTTAGTTTATTGATTTGCTCTTTCTCTAATTTTTTCATGGATGGTTTTAAAGATATAATACATCCTCTGTCAGCCTCCTTGTGTGTATCCCATAGGTTTTGGTATGTTGTTTCATTATTGTCAACATCTTGGATAAAATAATTAATTCTTTCTGGAATTTGTTGCTTGATCCACTCATTCTTTAAAATGAGGTTGTTTAGTTTCCAATTAGTTCTGGGTCTATATCTCCCTGGCCCAATATTGCCCGTGATTTTTTATTACATTATGATCTGAGAACGATGAATTCACTACTTCTGCCTTTCTGCAATTGATTGTTAGGTTTTTATGCCCTAGTACATGGTCAATTTTTGTGTAACTGCCATGTACTACAGAGAAAAAAGTATATTCCTTTCTATTCCCATTCAATTTCCTCTCTAAGTCTATCATATATAGGTTTTCTAACAAGCTATTGTCCTCTGTAACTTCTTTCTTGTGTATTTTTTTATTGCATTTATCTAAATCTGAGAGTGGGAGATTGAGGTCTTCCACTAGTAGAGTTTTGCTGTCTATGTATTCCTTCTTTCAACTTCTTCTCTAAGAATTTGGATGCAATACCATTGTGTGCATATATATTTCATATTGAAATAACTATTGTCTATGGTACATTTTAGGAGGTTATAGTTTCCTTCCTTATCTCTTTTTACACTATCTATTTTTGCAGCTGCTTTTTTGGAGATAAGGATTGAGACCCCTGCTTTTTTGACATCAGCTGAAGTGAAATATATTTTGCTCCATCCTTTTGCCTTTACTCTATATGTATCACTCTGCTTCAAATGAGTTCCACGTAAACAGCATATTGTAGGATTCTGGTTTTTAATCCACTCTGCTATTCAATTATGTTTTAGAAGGCGAGTTCATCCCATTCATGTTCAAAGTTATAATTACTCTTTAGTGCCCTCCATTCTATCTTCCCTCTGATTATATTTTTCTCCTTTTTTTCAGTTTATCCCTATTCCCAGTATTTTTTTTTCTGAATACCGTCACCTTGAGTATGTTTGCCCTCCTATATCAACCCCTCACCTTTATTTCCTCATTCTTTTTTGCCCTTCTTCATTCCCTTCCTTCTGTTAGTTCCCCTTTTTCTCCCCCCATCCCCCCTTTTCTCCTTTTAATACTTGAATGGTAAGAGAAGTTTCTTAACTTAACTGAGTGTGTGTAAGTTAACTTTAAGCAAAGTCTGATGAGATGAAGATTTATATGAGTCTCATCTCCTCCCTTCTTCCCCTCTATTACAATAGGTCTTTTGTACCTTGTTTTAGGATTATGCAAGGCTAAATGGGGTTAATTGGCTCGCCCAAGGCCACACAGCTAAGTAATTATTAAGTGTCTGAGACCTGGATTTGAACCCAGGTACTCCTGAGTCCAAGGCCGGTGCTTTATCCACCATGCCAGCTAGCCTCCCCTGTACTTCTTAATGTTATGAAATTTACTCCATTCAATCTCCTCCATCCTTCTATCTCTTTACTGTCCCTCTTTTAAAGACAATATTGTTTTTCATTCATTGTACTTGAATCACAAAAATCATGAGTGTCCATTACTTCTCGCTAAGTATATTCTCTCTAATAGGTTACAATTCACAAGAGTTATTAGTGTCTTTCTCCCAGGTAGGGATATATCCAGTTTCATCTTATCGTATAACAGTCTCATGGATAAGTCATGACTGACCATCAATTCTGGCTAAGTATATTAGAGTTACAGTTTTCAAGAGTTATGTGAATCTTTCTCCCAGGTGGGAATATAGCCAGTTTCATCTTATTGGATAGCAGTATTTTTCTTTACCCCACTTTTTTTTAACCTTTTCATGTGTCTCTTGAGCCTCCTCTTTGGTTTCCAATTATTATATTTCACTCTGGTTTTTTCATCAGGACATGTTGGAAGTCTCCTATTTCATTAATTATCCATCTTTTCCCCTGGAAGGGAAGGCTCAGCTTTGCTGTGTAGTGCATTCTTGGCTGCATTCCAAGCTCCTTTGTACTTCAGAATATCTCATTACAGACCATTCAATCCATTAATGTTGATGCAGCCAGGTCCTGCATAATCCTTACTGTGTCTCTTTGGTATTTAAATTGTTTCTTCCTGGCTACTTGCAGGATTTTCTCTTTTATCTGATAGTTCTGGAATTTGGTCACTCCATTCCTTGATGTTTGCATTTTACTATCTCTTTCAGGAGGGGATCAATGAATTCTTTTAATAACTATTTTGCCCTCTGGTTCTTCTATTTTTTCCAGTCTTTTGATTTTTTTTAAAGAATCTTGTTTTCTCATGTAGTCACTAGTTTCCACAGATTTCATTCATTTTTTTAAGAAAAGAATTTTCTTCATTTAACTTTTGCAACTCCTTTTCCAGTGGATCGGTTCTAGTTCTGAAGGAGTTTTCCATTTGCCCAAGGATATTTTTGAGAGAATTACTCTCTTTTTACATTTATCCAATGGTCTATGGAATGACTAAGGGATCTGATGCTGAGTGAAGGGAGTAGAGTCAAGAGAACAATGTACACATCAGCAACAACACTGTGAGATGAACAATACTGATGTAAGGAGTTCCTCTCAGGACTTCAGAGATCTAGAACAACTATATTTGACTGGTTATGGACTATACTATCCCCAAACATAGGAAGAAAAACAAAACAAAATTAAAACACACGGGAGAAATAACAACCCTTCTGAATATGATGACCATTTTATAAAAATTATCTCTTATCTATCTCCCTAAATCCAAATTCCCCTTGCCAAAAATTACTAATTTGTAAATGTTTAACAAAATATGTATGTAAAATGCTAACCTGACTGATACCTGCTGAGAGGATGGGGGTGGGAAGGGAGGGTGGAGGGAAATTCTGTAACTTGGACATATGCGTGTACAAATGGATGAAAATAAATATATTTTTTAAAGTGAATGTAGTGTTCATCAGATTCTGATGTGGTGTTTTGTTTTGTTTTGTTTTTCTTCCTCTGGATGGGGGTAACATTCCCCATAACTGGTCTAATAAGGTTTTGCTAGTTCTGAGCTGCTGAGAGTGGCTGCATTCATCAAAGTTGATCATCTCATAATGTCGTTGTTAATGTGTACAATGTTTTCTTGGTTCTACTCCCTTCGCTCAGCATCAGATCCTATAATTCATTCCATGCTTCTCTGGAATCTGACCACTTATAGTTTCTTATAAAACAATAGTATTCCATAACATTCATAAGCCATAACTAGTTCAGTCATTCTCAACTGATGGGCATCCCCTCAATTTCCAGTTCTTTGCCACTACATAAAAAATGCTGTGAATATTTTGTATGATTTCTTCTGGTTGTTGGTCAATAATTTTAATTACTGGATCAAAGAGTATGATCAGTTTTTTTGTTTTTTGGGCATGGTTCCATGTTGCTCTCCAGAATACTTGGATCAATTCAAACTCCACCAGCAATACATCAATGTCCCAATCTTCCCACAACCACTCCAACATTGATCATTTTCCCTTTTTGTCATCTTAGTCAAACTGGTAGGTGTGAGGTGATAGCTCATATTTGTTTTAATTTTCATTTCTCTAATCAAAAATGATTAGAGTATTTTTCATATGTTTATATATAGCTTTAATTTCTTTAATTGAGAACTGCCCCTTTGATCATTTATCAATTGGGGAATGACATGTAACCTTATAAATTTGATGTAATTCTCTATATATTTTAGAAATGAGTCCTTTAACAGAATTCCTAGTTGTGAAGATTGTTTCCCAGCTTTTTGCTTTCCTTCTTATTTTGACAACTTTGATTTTTTTGGTATAAAACATTTTTAATTTAATATAGTCAAAATTATTTATTTTGCAGTTTTTAATGTACTCTATTTCTTGTTTTTAATAAATTTTCCCCTTTCCATAGATCTGATAAATAGAATATTTCTTGGTCTATTAATTTGTCTTTGATGTAACCCTCTTTTGTCTAAATTCTGTACCCATTCTGACCTTGTTTTGTTGTAGTGTGTGAGATTTGGGTCTATGTCTATGCTATATTATTTTCCAGTTTTATCAACAAGTTTATCAAAAAGTGAGTTCTTATTCAAGAAGCTAATGTCTGTGGGTTTCTCAATAGTGGATAACTGTAGTCATTTACTACCGTTTCTTTTGAACCTATTCTAATCCACTGATCTATTACTTTATTCCTTAAGCCATACCAGGCAGTTTTTGATCTGATAGAGTTAGGCCACCTTCCATTACATTTTTCATCAATTCTTTATTTTTGACCTTTTGTTACTCTAGATGAATTTTGTTACTATTTTTCCTAGCTTGGTAAAATAATTATTTGGTCATTTGATTGGTGTGTCAGTGAATAAGTAGAATTGTCTAGTTGTTTTTACCTGACATTATTTGGTGACAAGCACTTTGTAATTGTGTTCATACGGTTTCTGTGTTTGTCTTGGTATGTAGGTTCCCAAGCATTTAACGTTGTCTACAGTTACTTTAAATGGAATTTCTCTTTCTATCTCCTGGTATTAAACTTTGTTGTCCATATATAAAAATGCCAATGATTTGTGTGGGTTTATTTTATATACTGCTACGTTTCTGAATTTGTTATTTGTTTCAAGGAGTTTTTTGGATGACTTTTTCACATTCTCTAAGTATACCATCATGTCATCTGCAAAGAGAGAAAGCTATGCTTGCTCATTGCCAATTCTGACTGCTTCAATTTCTTTTTCTTCTCTTATTGCTAAAGCTAACATTTCTAATACTATACTGAATAGTAATGGTGTTAATGGGCATCCTTGTTTCACCCCTGATCTTACTGGAAATGCTCAAAATTTATATGCATCACATATAATATTTATCATTTTAGAGAGATATTACTTATTATCTTAATGAAAATTCCATTTATTCCTAAACTTTCTGGTGTTTTTAATAAGAATGGATGTTGTATTTTATCAAATGCTTTTTCATCATCTATTGAGATAATCATATGATTTCTGTTTGTTTTGCTATTGATATGTTCAATTATGTTGAATGTTTTCCTAATATTAAACCATTCCTGCTTATCTGTTATAAATCCTACCTGATAATCCTAGTAATGACTGGCTGTAATCTCAGTGACACAATTTTATTTAAGATTTTTGCATCAATGTTCATTAGGGAGACTAGTCTATAATTTTCTTTGTCTCTTTTGGTTCTTCTTGGTTTAGATATCAGGACCATGTTGGTGTCATAAAATTAATTTGGCAGAACTCCTTCCTCTCCTACTATTTTAAATAAACGATGTATAATAGGAATTAATTGGTCCTCAAATGTTTGGTAGAATTCACTTGTAAATACAAATGGAACTGAAGACTTTTTCTTAGGGAGTTTATGGATGGTTTCTTCAATTTGTTTTTTCGGAAATGGGATTATTTATTTTATTTCCTCTTCTGTTAATCTGGGGAAGTTGTGTTTTTATAAATATTTATTCATTTCATTCATGTTATGAAATGTATTGGCATGATTTCACAAAGTACCTAGTTTGGTCTTGACTTTCTTTCTTTTTCATAGATATAACTGATGTCCAGTAGACAATTATTTGCAGTCAAGATAGGATATACCCTATGCTCTCCAGCACAGAAAGACTTCCTTGAAGACATAAGGAATGAGTTTAAAGGAGTTTAAGGAGTTTAATGAGTTTCAAAAGCTATTGGAAAATTTGGGAGAGAAAATTAACATTTTTCAACAAGAAAATAATTCTCTCATAAAACTCAATTGGTCAAATGGAAAACTCTTACAAAAATAGAATTGACCGATTGGAAAAGCAGCTGCAAAAGGTAAATGAAGAAAATTCTTCTCTAAAAAAATGGAGTCTGTGGAAACTAATGATTTCATGAGGTAGCAAGAGCCCGTTAAACAAAACCAAAAAATTGAAAATATAGAAGAAAATGTAAAATGCCTCATCAGCAAAACCACTGACCTTGAGAATAGATGAGAAGGGACAACCTGAGAATTATGTCTTCCTGAAAAAAACTTTTTCATCCCTTTTGCTTCATCAAATTCATAATTCCAGTATTACCTAATTCAAGATTGTAGTTATAATGCATTTAGGATTTTCTATTTCGATCAATTTAAGATATTCTAGGTTCCAAGGCAAAGATCCCCTCAAGAATCTGACTTCACAATCAAGGGGGAGCTACTTCTAAGCTCAAGATTACAACCTATTTGTCTGTTTTTGGGATACTTGGATACCTAGACATTCAATTTTCTAGGGACCTCCAGAAAAAGTTCATTCTTTCCCTGTGATGATATGTTTGTGTTTTTTGGCTCGTTTGTTTTATAATTTTATTTGAACATTGCACTTTACTCTAACTTATAAATTAATTTCCACCTCCTTTTTATGTTCATTTATGATATTTTCTTTTTTAGGCCCATTCAAGAGTTAATCATTTCTATTTTCAGTTGCCTCACTGTGATGATATTCAGACCATTCCAAGATCTACAATTTGGAGTCCCTGGGCACTCTTTTTGCTGATATCCAATCTACCTCCTTCCTTCCTTTCAATATGGCTGCACCATATTTCTAAATGCTATATGCTAAAACCTTTTTGTTTCTAATCATTTCTAACCATTCTCAGCTCTTGATCATCTTCAACTGTTCCACTTCTGGTCCTTTATTATCACATGAAAAATATCATAAGAGATTTCCCAGCCAAATCAAACTCAGGATTCTGGATTCAAAGTTTTCCTCAAGCCCATAGAGTCTGAGTTCCCTTGCCCTATATGATTATGCTTTCTGGCTTCACTTTCTACTCCTCACTGGAACATTCAGAGGCAATTTTTAATTCCTAGCTCAGACATTATCTGTCTCTGCTCTCAACTATTTCCAACATTTTTACAAGAAAGATACCCCGAAAGCTAAACTTTAGTACTCTATGGAACACTGAAGATATGAAACCTTTGTTTCCAAAGCCTAATCATGAAAATTTCTATCATGTTATTATTTTTTACTTTTATTAATTTAATTATTATTACAATATGCATTGATTTTACTGTTATAATAAATTCCAAATAGAAGTCTTCTTCATAAAACATGCTTTACTGAATATCTGCTTTTTTGTATAAAGTTGTTGCAGATCCAATTTTTAAATTGTATTGGAAAGAGCATCTTTTACCAAAGAAAGAAATATATGCAACTGAACTTGTTCTGGTATACAAATTTTGTGCAGTTTGGGTTTTCTTTTTTTTTTTTTTTTGGCTAGTCAAAGACCTTTGGTTGTTTCTTTCAACATATGTCAAGTTCTCATTTATGCTTTTTTTTCATTCTTTGATTCTATTATGTATTACAGGTGCATAAAATAACATAATTACATTGAAATAAAATTATGATCAGTCATGAAAAATTAACTTACATATTATTAAAAAATTAACATTAGTGAGTATCTGGTTTTATTAAGGATATTTATTGTTGTTCAGTCACTTTTTCCCCTTCCTAACTTGTCATGATCCCAAGGTTCTTAGTATGCCAGGCCCTTTCCTTCTATTCTCCAGTCTTCCTCAAAATCTGCCCAAGTTATGTTCATTGCTTCCATGACCCTATTAATCTAATCTCTTTTTCTAAAGCTTTAACTTCAACATTTGTCCTTGCAGTGAATATTTATTTTTGTAATGGCTGACTTAATCTCCTTACTTTTCTCTTTTATATTTATTTAAGGTGATGGAGTTAAGTGACTTGCCCAAGTTCACACAACTAGGCAATTATTAAGTGTTTGAGGCTAAATTTGAACTTAGGTCCTCCTGACCCCAGGGCCTGTGCTTTATCCACTTTAAAACCTAGCTGCCCCATCTCCTTGCTTTTCAATGGAGTAAAATTTGGGATGACAATTAATCCTTGTAACAAGTGAGATTTTCCACTTGCAGGTCCATTCCAGAGCAAGTGACTGCTCTTATTAGAGCCTTCCCAAATATTAGATAAACTGGTTTCTAGGATACTTTAAAGTTTGAACTTTGGCATTCAAGAGATCTCTCTCTCTCTTATATCCCTGCTTCTCAA
The DNA here is from genome assembly GCF_037893015.1 of Macrotis lagotis. Lineage (NCBI taxonomy): Eukaryota > Metazoa > Chordata > Mammalia > Peramelemorphia > Peramelidae > Macrotis > Macrotis lagotis. Next base: position 86,405,151 of record NC_133666.1, read on the forward strand.
TCTTCTCTTATTTCTCTCATTCTTTTCTCCATGGCTTCTCCAAGTCTTGTTATTCTGTATGTGCAAATCCTACTGCTTTTTAAACATTTTCTTTTTCAGCCCCAGAACTGCTCCTTGCTCTGTTCTAATAAATCCCAATACTGAGATTCTGGCTTCTACACCTCACCTGCTTCAGGATTCTGGATTCAATATATCCTTCTAGGTTAAAAATTTTAAGTTCTATGTATCTTTTCTGATGAAATCCTTTGACTTCACTTTCCATGCAGACACTTCTAGAAGGAGGAATTTGAATTTGGATTTGAGTTCATGTTCTTCTGACTCCAGGGCTGGTGCTCTAGCTACTATTCCATCTAATTACCCCAAGATTACACTTCAGCTGCTCTAATGTCTTTCAATACTGACATTCTAAATTTTACAACCTAAGAAAACCTTGATTCTTGAATTAGAAATATCCACTACTGTCAGTTTCCAGGGTTTTGTTATCCTCCCTGATCTCTTATTCTGACTTCAGTTTCCACTCCTTATTAGTACATTGACAAGCAGCATGGAACTCCTAAGTCAGATATTCTGCATCCATATTATCAATGAGCATTACCACATAAAGATACCTAGATATATCAGCCTTTAGTGTTCGAGGGACCATCTAAAATGTGACTTTTTTTAAAATTTTAAGCTATATTATGGACTTCCGGTCAAGATGTCAGACAGAAGACAGGGAGAATTCTAAAGTCTCCTTATCTTCCCTTTCATAAATAATATGAAACAAACCTCTTAACAGAAATCCCATTGACAAAGCCCAGAAAGAAAAGCCAGGCCATCCACCTCAGGATCTGTCTTTTGTGATCATGGGTAAGTCCAGGCACAGAAGGCAGACTCTGTTGGGAGCACTGAAGAGTGAGAGCTTGGGAGCCTGGATCAGCCTCTGACTAGCCTGATTATCTGTGAAGCTGGATCCTGTGAGACTGAGGGCCTGAGAACCTGACCGCCTTGATCAGTGGTGGGACTAGAGCCTGGTCTACCTCGTGGGGCTTGGGGCAACTAGGGAGCAGAGGCATCAGTGGCAGGGCTGACCCTCTGGAGCTTCCCTGTGGGGCTGGACTGAGAGTTCTGAGCAAGTTTCTTGCAGACATCAATCCCTGAGTCCCTCTGGTCAGGAGGAACTCTGAGTTGACACCTCCAATTCAGGGGAACCCTCTTCCCAGAACAAACACAATTATAGACTACTTAATGCCCCAGGCACAGGTGTGTGAGCAGCTAAACCACCTCAGCTGACAATAGGGAGCTGGATGACTTCACCCCAGGAAATAGACCACTATTGATCAAAGATAAAAGTATTTAACAACTTCAACCACTCCCTGCAGGCCAAGGGAGAAGGCCTCAATCAAGGTCACAGACACTCCAGAGAAAGTAACCAGCACACACTACTGGTCTGCTGCAGATATTACATTCAGTGAGCAAAATCTCTATCACAACCTACTGGCCAGCTGGAGAAATTATACTCAATGAGTAAAGCCTCTAGGAATCCAAACACCAAACCCTTGTGAACCAGCCCCTCCTCAATACAAGGTTTAAAATGATGAAGAAAGGACAGCACAAAGGAGGATCTATAGAAAAATTCTTGGAATGAAAAGACATTAACTTAGAGAGACCTAGAACCTCTGAGGACAATATGCTCTCCAGCACAGAAGGACTTCCTTGAAGAAATAAGGAAGGAATTTAAAAAGCAATTGGAAAATTTGGGAGAGAAAATTAACATTTTTCGACAAGAAAACCATTCTCTCAAACACCTCAATTGGTCAAATGTGAAACTCTTACAAAAATAGAATTGACCAATTGGAAAAGGAGATGCAAAAGGTAAATGAAGAAAATTCTTCTCTAAAAAAAGAATGGAGTCTTTGAAACCTAATGATTTCATGAGACAACAAGAGCCTGTTAAACAAAACCAAAAAATTGAAAATATAGAAGAAAATGTAAAATACCTCATCAGCAAAACCACTGAACTTGAGAATAGATGAGAAGGGTCAACCTGAGAATTATAAGTCTTCCTGAAAACATTGAAGAGAAAGAAAGCCTGGACTTAATATTACAGTTTTTAGTCCTGGAAAACTGACCTGATATCAGGGCCAGATGGATTCACAAGGGAATTCTACCAAATATTTAAGGAACAATTGGTTTCAATTGGAACTCTGCCTAACTCTTTCTTTGACAACAATATGGTGCTGATACCTATACCCAGAAGAGTTAAAACAGAGAAAGAAAAGTATAGACCTAACTCCCTGATGAATATAGATGCAACAATCTTAAATAAAATCTTAGCAAAATAAATGCAAGTTATCACTAGGATAATACATTATGACCAAGTAGAATTTATCCCAAGAATGCAGGGATTGCTCAATATTAGCAAAACTATTAGTATAATTAATTATATCAACAACAAACCTATCAGAAATTATACGAGTATATCAATAGATGCTGAAAAAGCTTTTGACAAAATACAGCACTCATTCTTACTAATAACACTAGAGAGTGTGGGAATAAATGGACTGTTCCTTAGAATAATAAGCAGTATCTATTGGATTAAAAACTCTCTCTTCGAAAGAAAACTGCTGGGAGAATTGGAAGTTAGGATGGAAGAAACTTAGATTAGACAAACACCTCACACCCTATACCAAGATAAGATTCAAATGGATACAGGATTTAGACATAAGAAACAACATTTTAAGCAAACTAGAAGATCAAGGACTAGTTTACCTATCAGATCTATGGAAAGAGGAGCAGCTTATGACTAGGAAAAAGATGGAGAACATCACTAAAAACAAACTAGATGATTTTGATCACATTAAATTAAAATGCTTTTGCACAGATAAAACCACTGTAACCAAGATAAAAAGAAATGTAGTAAACTGGGAAACAATCTTTACAACTAGCATTTCTGACAAAGAATTCATTTCTAAAATATAGAGAGAACTGCATCAAAATTTTTATAAAAAGCCATTCCCCAAATGACAAATGGTCAAAGAATATGCAAAGGCAATTTACAGATGAGGAAATCAAAGCAATCTATAATCATATGAAAAACTGATCTGAATCTCTATTTCTTAGAGAACTGCAAATTAAAGCATTTCTGAGGTACTATTTCACACCTCTCAGACTGGCCAATATGACCAGAAAGGAAAATGATCATTGTTGGAAGGGTTGTGGGAAATCTGGGACACTATTACATTGTTGGTGGAGCTGTGAACTCATTCAAACTTTCTGGAGAGAAATTTGAAACTATGCCCAAAGGGCAACAAAAATGAGCATACCCTTTGATACAGCAATACCACTACTGAGTGTCTATACACTGAAGAGATGATGAAAAAGGGTAAAAACATCACTTGTACAGAAATATTCCTAGCAGCCCTGTCTATGGTGTCAAAGAATTGGAAATCAAGTAAATGTCCTTCATTTGGGGAATGGATTAGAAAACTGTGCTATATGTACGTCATGGAACACTATTGTTCTATTAGAAGTCAGGAGGTACAGGAATTCAGGGAAGCCTGGAGGGGTTCACATGAATGCTGAGCCAAATGACCAAAAGTAGAAAACCATTGTACACCCTAACAGCAACATGGGGGCAATGATCAAACTTGATGGACTTGCTCATTTCATCAGTGCAACAATCCAGAACAATTTAGGGCTGTCTGCAATCGAGAATACTATCTGTATCCACAGAAAGAACTGTGGAGTTTGAACAAAGACCAAGGACTATTACCTTTAATTTAGGGGAAAATAACTGATATCTTAATGTCTGATCTTGCTATCACTTTTACTTTATGATTCTTCCTTAAGGATCCCTTCTGTGGGGAGTGGGAGGAGGGAAGTAAGATTAGGGGAAAATTGTAAAACTCAAAATAAATAAAATCTTAAAAAATAATATTTCAATACAAAAAAACTATATTATGCTAAAGTGGTTCAAAGTATTCTCTTTTTAATAACTGTATTAAAAAAATGTACATGTGCCTTATCATTAAGATGATTTTGGGGGCGGCTAAGGTGGTGCAGTGGTTAGAGCACCAGCCCTGCAGTCAGGAGTACCTGAGTTCAAATGAGGCCTCAGACACTTAACAATTACCTAGTTGTGTGGCCTTGGGCAAAACACTTAACTCCATTTGCCTTGCAAAAACCTAAAAATATAGATGATTTTGAAATATGTCTTCAAACTTATAAGCCCCTCATGATATATTTTCTTTCAAAAATACCTTGATAGTTATTTTTAATAATAGTCATAGAAACAACAGGCTTTAGTAAAGAAAAGAAGCATAGAACTGCATTCATATAGATCTGAAGTAGTTTTGCTTTTGGGAGTGGGATTTGCTAGCCAGAAAATTGACAGCAATCTCACAAAACACTTTGAAAAGTGAGGGTGAATAGAAAGACATTGGGGTAGTTATTTTTCCCTTAATTTTTAAAATTTATTTTTTGTTACATATCTCACAGATGCCTAATAAAAATTTTGTTAGGAAAACAGAATGATATCCTATGAAAAATCTATTTTATTGTTTTTTAAAACAGTTAAAAAGGTCAATATTTCAGTCTATACATTACATATGTATTTGAATATGAATATGCAGATATGTGCATATATTTATATATCATATATGTGATATATATATGCATATATATTTGAAAATAAATCCCCATCAGCTGTGAGATTTTCCAGTGGAAGACCCCTCCCCCCAGTCTATTATTTCTGTTTTCTGAAACCTCCCACCTATAGTATATCTAATTTTGTAGGACACTACAAGATCTGACCTTTTCTAGTCTCCGTGCTCTCTTTGTTTATTTTTTTATTAGTCCAAAAAAACCCCGATAATAATCTCATTAAAAACTTTTTGATACTTCAAAATGTGAGGTTTTTGTTTTTTATTTTCCTTATTTTCTTTGTTTCTTTATGTATCACTAATTTACAATACAATTTCTACTGAGATAAAGAAATCTTATCACATGAAAAATCTTTTTCTTATTTTTAAATTAATTAGAGATGGTCAGTAGTTGAAACCATTAAGAATATTTGTTCTTCAGTTGTTCCATGGTGTCAAACTCCTGTTCTTTGTTCCATAGCATGCCAGGTCCTACTTCTCTATCCTCATCTTTTCTCAATGTCTAAATTATGTTCTTTGGTTCGACAATACTCTTTATCCATCACTTCCTCCTGCTTTTTCTTTTGCTATCAATCTTTCTCAACATTGGTGTCTTTATCAATGAGTTCCAGATTCTCATTATGTGGTCAAAGTATTGAAGCTTCAGTTTCAGTATTTGGTGTTTCAGTGAATATCTGAAATTAATTTCTTTTAGTTTTGATTGACCTAATCTCCTTGCTGTCCAACAAAGTAAGACTAGAGATGAAAATAAATCCTTGGCATGGGTGAAATTTTTCACTCTAAGGCTCATTCCACAACAGAAGACAGATTTTCTTAGAGTTCACCTAATTATCCATAATGTGTTTTTGACTTTCTGAGCTTTGTTTTTTTTAAAGATATTTCTTTTCTTCTTCTGATAACCTTCCCCCTCAATATTCTCCTACTTCTCTCATTCTCTTCTCTTTGCCTCCTCCAAGCCCTGTCATTCTGGGTAGCAAATTCCATTGCTTCTGATCAATTCTTTGATCAACCTCCTGGAACAATTCCTTTCCTCTCTGTTCAGGTAAATACCAACACTGAATTTTTGGATTCTACATCTCATATGCTTCAGTATTCTGGAATTAGTATTTCCTTTTAGCTCAGATAGTCTAAGTTCTTTTTGTGTTCCTCCATGTAACCCTTTGGTTCCCCTTTTCATTCATAATCGAGAAAGCCCGAAGGAAGACCCTGAACTCAGGACTTTGTTCAACTCCTGAACAAGAATATTCTAGAGTCTAAGCACTCACCCATTCCCAACATACATGATTAAAGTATAAGTAAATTCCCAGAGTTCTAAACACCCCAAATTCTGGCAAAAGACTGCAACTTCCACTTATCTTTGATGTATTATAATGTGTTTTAATACAATATCAATTTTGTTACAACTCACAACAGAATTCCTGATATCTTGATTTTCTTATCCTTTATCAGTCATTATGTCATAATTCTAATTTTTAAAAATAAACCCTACATTCATTGGAATGAATAATAATATCAGCAGAAATCTTTACCAGTGAATGAAAAGCATGGCATTATATTTATTTTGATGTAGAGGTTTTAAAGTTTGTGAATAATTTTGCTATTTGAGTGCAGGTAGTCAAAAATAGATAATACTTTTATAATACATATTTTAAGTTTGTTAAAATATGATAATTCTTTAAACATAATAAAAATTTATTTGGAATAAAAGACTGACCTCCTAGGAAAAATCTAAAATTACCAAGTTTCTCAATTTTCTTCAAATGGGACAACATTTTAGCCAAAAATATATATTATTATAAAGAATGGAATTATTACTCTTTTCCATTGTAAGGCCCTTCCTAAATCGTATTATTTATGTTCTCAGAACCCTCACTTGCTTGGTCTATGTAGTTTTTAGAACAGTCAAGTGTCACCTTTTATGTTCTATGAGCTCTCCTTGCTCTTATCTAACTTCTTGGTTTTTTTTTTTTTTTTTTTGCAAGGCAATGGGGTTAAATGACTTGCCCAAGGTTGTACAGCTAGATAATTATTAAGTGTCAGAGGCCAGATTTGAACTCAAGTACTCCTTTCTTCAGGGTCAATGCTCTATCCACTTCTTATCTAACTTCTTCCATGACTTCTGTTTCTTTCCTTCCCTTTTCCTTGTCTACTCTAAGTCCATCATATGTGGACTAAAATGCCACTATTTTGATAAATTACATTCTCAGCATCTGATTATCTCCTGTTTTTATGAAATTAGGGTTAAGTGTCTTTCCTAGGGTCACATAGGCAACAAGTATCTGAAGGTACATTTGAACTCAGTTTTTGTTAACTCTGGGGTTGATTCTCTATTCACAGTCCCAATTTTTAGCACACTTCTATAGCATATGCAGTTTTTCCAGACACTTCAATATCTGACTACCCTAAGTACTCTTTGCTCTGTGGTTCTCTCTTCTGTGAGCACTGTCAACTCTCTTATTTTCGTCTCCATGGCATATATAATGCATAAGACAACTTTTAAAAATTGAAGATAATAAACTTTGGTCTGCATTAAAAATATGAATATGGATGGTATTTTCTTTTTTAAAAATTTTTTTGAATTTCACAATTTTCCCCCCAATCTCACTTCCCTCCTCCCATCCCCCCATAGAAGGCATTCTGATAGTCTTTACATTGTTTCCATGGTATACATTGATCTGAGTTGAATGTGATGAGAGAGAAATCATATCCTTAAGGAAGAAAAATTAAGTATGAGATAGCAAAATTACATAGTAAGATAATGTTGTTGTTTTTTTTTTTAATTAGTGGAAATAGTCTTTGGGCTTGGTACAAATTCCACAATTCTTTCTCTGGATTCAGATGGTATTCTCCATCTCAGATACCATAAAATCGTCCCTGATTGTTGCACTGATGGAATGAACAAGTTATAGATGGTATTTTCTATCACAAGTCTTTTGCAATTGTCTTTGATTATTGTGCCAGTGAAATGAAAATGTCTTATCATAATTCATCATCACCCTCTATTGCTGTTAGTATGGTTCATATTCTTCTGGTTCTGCTCATTTCACTCAGCATCAGTTCATGAAAGTCTTTCCAGGCTATTCTGTCAATCCCTCATGATTTCTTAAAGAACAATAGTGTTCCATCACATCCATATTCCACAAATTCTTAAGTGATTCCTCAATTGATGGGCATCCCCTCAATTTCCAGTTCTTTGCCACTTTGAAAAGAATTGCTATAAATATTTTTGTACATGTGGGGTTTTTATCTTTTTTGTGATCTCTTTGGAATACACACCTAGTAATGGTATTGCTGGGTCAAAGGGTAGACACAGTTTTATTATTCGTTTGACATAACTCCAAATTGTTCTCCAGAAGGGTTGGATCAGCTCACAATTCCACCAACAATGCATTTGGGGCACTCCTCTTATGACCTTTGGTGGGTGTTCTGGATATCTGCATGGCTTCTTGTAGAATATGAATGTTCAATTTTTTTATCTCTTCTGTGCCACATCACCCAACAAAAAGCTTGTCAAGGGCCACATATAGAATTTAATGTTAATTTGTGTCTACAATTTAACCCATATTACTAATAAATATAATAATAAAACAATAATGCAATAAAATATTACAAAATATAAGGAACTCTAAGAGTAAAAATAATTAGCATAACAAAACCTTTACATTTTAAATAAAAATAAGAAGATGCCATTTTATTTTTTTTGTTTTTAATAGAGCATTCCATTTTTAATGTGAACACTGAGCCTGTTTTCTCAATAACTGTGCATCTGTATTTGATTTGATAGAAGTTGTAGCATTGAAAAGGATATTTTCAATATGTTCATCTAAAAATTTTATTCGATTTTTACTATTTGTACATTTCACTTGAGAAATAAGTTGCTTGAAAATATACATAATAGGGGCGGCTAGGTGGCGCAGTGGATAAGAGCACCGGCCCTGGAGTCAGGAGTACCTGAGTTCAAATCTGGCCTCAGACACTTAATAATTACCTAGCTGTGTGGCCTTGGGCAAGCCACTTGACCCCATTGCCTTGCAAAAAAAAAAAGAAAATATATATACTTCCCCAAAGAGACATCACAAATAGGGTGTGATGGTGAGATGCCTGATATTTTTCTTTAGGTAGATACAACTTACAAAAATGCAATTACAGCATAGTAAACTTTCCTTTAAGATGCATATCTCATTGTAATTCTGTATATTGTTTGCAAGTTTGCAGGCAACATGTTGATGTAAACTGAGAATGGAGTAGCAAATATATTAAAATGCTATTAATGTTTTCTAAAATATTGAAAACTGTTCTCAAAGTCCAATAACAAAACAGCAATTAATGTCCCATACAATAAAGTTGGCAGCTTCAATGACAACAAGGGATATAACATTTTTTTGTTTTTTTATTTTTATGAAAGCCAATGGAATGAAGTGACTTGCCCAATGTCACACAGCTAAGTAAGTATTCAGTGTCTCAAGTAAAATTTGTATTCAGATTCGCTTGACTCCAGGGCCAGTGCTCTATCCACTGAGCAACCTAGCTGCCCAGGAATAAAACATTTTTTAACTTTTTTTGCAAGGCAAATGGAGATAAGTGGCTTGCCCAAGGCCACACAGCTAGGTAATTATTAAGTGTCTGAGGCCAGATTTGAACCCAGGTATTCATGACTCCAGGGCCGGTGCTGTATCCACTGCGCCATCTAGCCGCCCTGGCATGAAACATTTTAAAATAAATATACTAATTCCTAATTACATATCTTTTATTACAAAACAAACAAAAAACTGCAGTGGTCTGTGAGACCATACAATATTAGTTACATGAAATAGTCAAGCTGTGTTTATTAAGAGTTAAGCTGCTCTGTGTTGTTGCATTCTTGTCACATGACTCAGCTGTTCCTTTATTTTATAGTTGTGGTGTTTATTGTTTTTTGTTTGAACTTATTGAAGATGATTATGACACACAAGTGGTGATACCAAGAATTGCAAGTAACTTGAATTTAAGTTAGGGGGTGCTGTGTAAAGTCACCAACCTCACTTTCTCCTCGAGTCAATTGTATCCAATGACTGGATATGGTCCAGGGTGACTGGAGTTGGCTCTGGATACAATGGTAAACCTTGACTTTTTAAAGCTAGGTCTTTTCCAGGTCACAGCTACGTAATTCCAGATATATGAATGGTTTTTGAGACCTGCATGGGGCCTGCAGGCTGTGGTCTGGAAACATCTGACTTGAGTCTTTCTTCATTCTCTCTCTTCTCCATGACTTCTTCCTGACCTGAAAGTGTCTGTTTTCTAATACCATTTCTTTTTTTTTTCCAAAATTCAAGAAATCTCTTATTGGTTATTCTTTAAGTCATTTATGCCATGAATTCATAGGGAATCAGTTGCAACAGTTCAGATTTCTTGCCATTGGTTCTCACAAAATGTAATTCTCTGGGTGGAGAAGGCTTATGTTTTAGGTGAACCCAAGTGCCTTTTTCTTTGGTTTCTTTCTTATTTTGATCATATCCCTTTACCTGTTTCAGGAAGTTATCTCTGCTCTTAGAGTGCTTAATATGCTCAATACACACATTAACTCTCTTGGCTAGAATCTTACCCTTAACCTGTTTGTTTACAACAATGCCTACAGCATGCTATGTAACTCTATAGACCCGTACAGTCTTGCAATGATAACATTTGTGGGGCATTCCTTGCTGAACTGTGCCCATACCCTTGATATCTACATTATCACCTTTCCTGTATATGTGCATATATGTAGCCAAATGGACAACAACATGTTTCCAAAAGAGCCTAGAGAACATGTATCAGTCCCTCTCCTTTTTCCTTTTGTTTTTGTCATTTTGGCAACTCACTGGAATATTGTGGAGATAGCAGAAAGGAGGAAGTCTAATAGCATTTTTGGGGGGGAAGCAGTGGGATTAAGTGACTTTCCCAAGGCCACACAGCTAAGTAATTATTAAGTGCCTGAGGCCCGATTTGAACTCAGGTACTCCTGATACCAGGGTCGGTGCTCTTATCCACTGCATCACCTAGCCACCCCTAATACCAGTTCTTTAAAGAACTTTTCTCTTTGGCCTCTAAGCATCTTCCTTTCTCTCAGGACTATGACTAATTTGGTTGTCAATTTCTTTGTTAGTTTTTCTTAGACAACAGTGATTCCCTATAGGCATTCTACTGGAATAAAGCAATTATATACCAAAAAATTTCCTTTCTCAGCTAAGCATTATAGGATTATTTGTTTAGTTCAGGATTATAGTCATGCTCCATTCAGGATAGTATATTTCCATCAGACTAAGTTATTCTGTGTTTCAAGTTAAAGACTTGTTCAAGAAGTCTGGTTTCACTTGGAAAGCTTTGCAGGAATTAATGCTGATTGTACTGATCAGAACTAGCAGAACATTATACATATTAACAGCAATACTGGATGATTATCAAAGACAATAATTCTAAAGGACTTGTCATAAAAAATTACTATCTACATAAAAAGACAATGGAATCTGAATGCAGACCAAAGCATAGTATTTTTCATTTTTAAAATTTATCTTAAGCTTTGTAATTTTCCCCACTCATTGTTTCCTTTTTTTACCTTTTGTTGTGATTCTTCTTTGACAACAACATTAATATACAATTCTAATTAACATAGTTCTAATGTGCAAACTTTTTCAAATTATTTGCTATCAAAGGGAGAATGGAAGGAAGATAGGGAGAAAGATGGGGAACTCAAATTCTTCCAAGAAAATGAATGTTGGGGCTGGCTAGGTTGTGCAGTGGATTGTGCACCAGCTCTGGAGTCAGGAGGACCTGAGTACAAATATGGCCTCAGACACATAATAATTACCTAGCTGTGTGGCCTTGGGGAAGCCACTTAACACCATAGCCTTGCAAAAACTCAAAAAAAAATTAATGTTAAAAACTGTCTTTGCATTGAGTTGGAAAAAGAAGGTAAAAAAATGAATTCTGACTTCTCATTCATTCCTAATTGGTTTATTTAAAAGTGGAACTTATGTAAATGTTAAGAAATATTGCGTCCTAAAATCTTAACATTCAGTTTTTAAGGATTGTCACAGGAAGAACATTGTCACATCTTAAGGAACACCCTCCAAAGATCTGTTTAGTTATTTTTCTTGTTTATTTTATGGTTTTATTTGTACAACCCACTTGAGTCTTATGCCATAGACTAATTTGCAAGCAGTAGTCTTCTCATTTTTTCAAATCCATGTTGCATAACACTATATTTTAATGATATATAGGTGATTGGTATGATTATTACTACTACCAATAGTTATCTTTATCAAAGAAGCAATTGCAGAGGATCAATATGGATAATGCTGTACTCATATTTGGATTTTTGGGATTCTTTTTGGTCAGGTATAAAATAGAGAGTATTTTCACCATGCTCTTGAGACTCTGGTTAAGGATGCCAGATTTGTTTATTTTGACCTCACCAATGCTTTCTCAGTATGAAACTCAGGATTTAAGTTTGATGTCATAAGAATCATCTATGTTATTCTTTTTTGTGACCTGCAAAAGGTCAATTTTTGATGAAGAAAGAATCTTTGGTATTCATGAAAATTTCCATCCTAAGGCAGATTGACTAACAATCAGAGTTTTGATTTTCAGGACATTCCAAGATCTGTCCTTTGAAGTCTCAGGCACTCTCTGCTCTGAACATCCATCCTTCAAAGTGTTCTCCTATCTCCTTCCTTCTCTTCACCATGAAGACACCAGGTTATATGTCATACCTTCCTGTTTTTGACAATTTCCAATCTCCTCTCCTGAACATCACCTACCTTTCTACTTCTAGTCCCCTTGAATCATGACATTAAAGATTATGGAATCAAACCAAGCTCAGGATTCTGAATTGGTTTCCCTCAAGCCAACAAAGTCTGGATTGCAGTTTCCTTCATAATCATATATTCTGAATTCAGTTGTCACTCCCCTTTGGGATATTCAGAGGCATTTTCTAAGATCTAGATTAGAAATTTTGTATCTAGGATCTCAACAACTCATTTACTTCCAACATTCCAACATGAAAGGCACCTAGTAGTCTAAACATTTAGTGTTATAGGACACATTGAACTCCCCAGACTTTTATTTCTAAAACTATAACATGGTAAGTTATGCCAAGTACTTATTTTTAATTTTATTCTTTTTTTTTACAATGTGCCTTGGTTTTACCAATACAATGACTTTCAAATGCAAGTCTTTTTTTTCCCTAAAAATATTCTCTATAAAGAAAATTTGGCTTTTTGATTCAAAATTCTTGAAGATCCTTTTTTTTAATAGTAACAGAAACAGTAATCTTTCTGAAGAAAGGAACATATGCATCTACAATTTCTCTGGTGTTTAGGTTTTGTGGTTTACTTCAATATATATGAGAGTTTTATTTATTTTTTTTACTTTTTTGTTATGCATCAAAGATGCATGAAATAATTTACATTGAAATAATTGCATGAACTCACAAGAAAAAATCTAATTTTTTTATTTTTTAAAAAAATTGATTAAAACGACCCAATATTTGGATCCATTTATAATATTTCTTCTTGTTCAATCATTCAGTCACATCCAACTCTTCATTATACCATGGACCATAATATTCCAGCCCCTTCCATTCTATCTATTCTCCCTAAAAAATCTGATCACATTGTGTTCCATGACACTGTTGATTCACCTCTTTCTCTGCTATCTGCTTTTGCCTTCCATCTTTCTCAAGCTTCTTAATCAATAATTCCCAATATCTCATTATGTGGCCAAAGTGATAAAGCTTTAGATTTAGTATTTGGCCTTCCACTGACTAGCCCAAATTAATTTCCTTCAATACTGACTGATTTAATCTCCTTGTTGTTCAATTGATTAAGATAGAGGTGAAGATGATTACTTATCATGGGTGAGATTTTGCTCTCTAAGGCCCATTCCAAAGCAGATAACTAATCTTAGAGTCCTTCCAGCTGCCTCATGGAGTGATTCCTAGGACACTCCAAGTTCTGATCTTTGGTGTTTTTAAGATATCTCCTTTTTCTATAATATTTCTCCATCCCAATGTTCTCCTATGTTACTCTTTTTCCCAAGGCTCCTTCAAGTCCTGTCATTTTGTAGGGTCAAATCCCACTGCTTCTTACAATTTCTTTTTCAATCCCAGAAACAATTCCTTCTCTCTGTTCTAGTAATTCCCAGCACTGACTTTTCAGTCTTATACAGCATTGGTTTCAGGATTCTGCATTCAATATTTTCTTCTAGCTTAGTCATTCTAAGTTCTGTTTCTCCCCCAATGTAATCTTTTGACTTCCCTTTCCATGCAAAATTGATACCTCCAAAGGAGGAATTTGAACTTGTATTTGAACTCAGGTCTTTTTGACTCCTTGGTTTTATGTACTATAACACCTAGTTGCTCCACAATTCTACTTTCTTTATTCTAGTATCTTTCAATACTGATGTTCCAAATTTTGCAACGTAAAAAAGTCTTGCATTCTGAATGGGAAATGTTTATCATTTCTGATATTTTAGATTCTAAATGCCATCCCTGATCACATAACTCTGACTTCAGTTTATACTTCCTTGTGGTATATTCAAAGGCAAGACTTAACTCCTAACTCAGACTTTCTGTAACCATTTTATCAATAAGCATTGTCAAATGAAGGTACTTGGAAGCCTCAATCTTTAGTGGTCTAGGGATCATTCAAAATGTGATATTTTTAGTACTAAAGGTTATTATGTTGAATTGACTCTCTTAAAATTCTTTTTTAAACATTCTACTATAGCAATGTACAAGTACATATCAGCATGATGATTTCAAAATAAAAATCATCTCCCTTATAAACTCTTTATACTTCACAAGATGTTTTCTCTCTTAAAAACTCTCAATAGACATTTTTATTAATAATCATGGAAACAACAGTCTTTAACAAAGAAAGAAATGCAAAGAACTACATTTGTATAACCATGTGGGAGTTTTGCTTTTAGAAGAGCAGTTGGCTAGCCAGAAAATTGATAGGAATCTCACTAAAATCTTTGAAAAGTCAGGTTGAAGATAGAAGGGCTTTTTGGATTTATTTCCTCTTTTCTGTTTATTTTTTCTTTTATATCACAGATGCCCAATAAATATTATGTTAAAATAAGTGAGTGATTTGTGAAAAATCTACAATCTTATTTTTTAAATTAGTTTATAAATAGGCCAATATTTCAGTACACACGGTATATATATGAAAGTAAATTCTTGTGAGTTGTGAGATTTTCCATTCTTGAGGTTCCTTCCCCAGCAAATGATTCCTGATTTATGAACCTTCCCATCTATAGCACATTCAGGTTTCCAGGACACTGCCAGATCTGACTTTTGATACCCAGTCATCTCTTTGCTCTCCTCTCCTATGGACTCTACTAGCTCTCTTTTTAGTTTCCATGGCAACTCCTATTTCTGGCACTGTGTGCTCAAATTATCCTGATTCTGAAAAATAATCCTTTCCATACCCCATATTCTCCCCACCTCTTTTCTCTAGGCCATCACAATTCTGGCCTAATGGATTCTACAGTTCCATTCAGCTAGCAATACTGAATACCAAATTTACTTTAAGCTCCTGCCCTCTCTGTGTCATGAGTCATGCCAAATCTTATAGTATCTCTAAATTTTTCACCCCAAATCTACACCTTCAGAGCCTGTACTGATCCCTTAGCAAGAAAATTCAGTATGCCAAGTTCCAGAAACCTTCCAACATAGATACTAAAAAGGTTCCATGAAACCTTGATAATCAAGGTTCAAAGTAGTTGATATTTGGAAAGCCAGCTAGAAGTCTAAATGTTTAGCAACCCAGAAAATGCCATAGATAGGACATTTTGGGTGCTAAAGTCATTTTATGATTACTTATTTCAAGTTCCTTTTTATAATTTTATTAATTGGCTAATTTTGATAATGTGCATTAGTTTTATAGACATAGATAGAAAGTTTCTTTTTAAAAATCACTATATACTAAAGATGTATATTTTAGTTCAAAATTGCTGAAAATCCATTTTTCTTAATTGAAATAGAAATAGTAGTCTTTACTAAATAAAAGAATAATGTATTGCACTTGTTCAATTGTCCAGGTTTTGTGGGAGTTGTTTTATTTTTACTTTTTTGGCTAGTCAAAAAATACACAATAACCTCATCAAAATATTTTGGTAATTTATGTCAAATGTGGGTTTTGTTTTTTTGTTTGTTTCTTTATGCATCACAAATGTTCAATGCAATTTACACTGGAATAAAGGAATCATTTCACATGAAAAATCTACCTTCCTCTTATTTTTAAATTAGAGATGACCAAGATTTGGAGCTACTGAGAATATTTGCTGTTCTTCAGTCATTTCATGGTATCCAACTCTTATTGACCATAGTTTTAAGTCCTTGTTTTCTGTCCTCAACTTTCTCTCCATGTCTGTCAAAGTTAAGCTCCTTGATTCCATAGTGCACTCTATCCATCTCTTCCTTTGCCATCTGCTTTTGCTTTTGCTATCAGTCTTTCTCAACAGCAGGGTATTTACCAATGAGTTCCATTTTCTTATTGTATGGCCAAAGTATTGAAGTTTAAGTTTCAGTATTTGGTCTTCCACTGAATATCTGAAGTTAATTTCTTTCAGTATGGACTGATTTGATCTCCTTGCTGTTCAAAAAAGTAAGATTAGAGATGAAACTAAATCCTTGGCATGCATGAGATTTTTCTGCTTTTGACCATTTTAATCATCCCTGAAACAACTCCTTTTCTCTCTGTTTTACTATGTTCCAATACTGACTTTCCAGATTGTACAACTCATATGCTTAAGGTTTCTGGAGTCAATATTTCTTTCTAGTTAATACATATATATATATATATATAGATAGATAGATAGATAGATCTTCCTTTGCCTTCATTTTTCATTCAAAATCAAGAACTAGAAAGGGAAGAATAGACCTTAAGCAAGAAAATTCTAGAGTCTAAGCTCTCGCCCATTTCCAAGATACAGCCATATAATATAAGTGGAAGCCCAGATATTCAGTGCTTTAAGCACTTTCCAAGTCATGAATAGTGCTTTCTAAGGACACACCCTACACTGATCCATGATGTCTTATAATTTTTAAAAAATTATTGTCATAATATTGCATAGTATAATGAGTAATATCTTGATTCTCACATATGTTTTATTCATTTTAAATCATCATTAGGTCATACTTCTAACTTTTTTGGAATGATTGGAAATATTTGGAAATATTGAAATAATTGGAATATCAGTAGTAATCTTTACCAGTGACTGAAAGACATGGAATTGCATTTGTTTTGATGTGCAGGTTTTTAAAGTTTGTGAGTCTTTGTGTTATTTAGGGGCAGGTAGTCAAAACATAGACAACATTTTCGTAATCTACTTTTGCATTGTGCTGAAATATGTTAGATTCTTTTTTTAAGATACTTTAAAGCATAATATAAATTCATTAAGAATAAAACACTGACCTGGGAAATCTAAAATTACATGTTTCTTAAATTCCTTCAAATGAGTAAATGTTTTATTTAAGAATACATATAATTATCAATTCTGGAATTATTGCTATTTTGCATTATCAGGATCCTTCCAGACCTCCAGGACTCTTGCAAGTTTGGTCTATTGAAGTATTTAGAGCAGGTCAAGCTTTACCTTTTTTTGTTCTATGAGTTCCCCTTACTGTTCTCTAGCTTCTTCCAAAGGTTCCTCTTTCTTTTCTTTTCTTCTCCTTGACTACTCCAATCTTATCATTATGTGAACTAAAATTCCACTGCTTTAATAAAGTGTGGTCTTAGTCTCTGAATACCTCCCACTTTTTTCCTTGAAGCAATAAGAGTTAAGTGACTAGCCCAAGGTCACAGATAACATGGGAGGTAATAAATGTTTGAAGTCCCATTTGAATTGAATCCAATACTAGTTCCTCTATACGTGGTCCCAACTAGGTACCCCTCCCTCCTTCTCCCCCGCCCCCCGCCAAGCCACACAGCTCCAATTTTCTCTGTTCTAGTGTATCTCCATACTAACATTCCAAATTTTACAGCCTAAAGGAATTCCAGATTCTGTATTAGAAATATCCATCAGTGTCAGATGTTCTAAGTTCTAAATGCCCTCCCTGATTTTTTATACTAGTTTCAATTTCCACTCCTTTTTTGTACATTCAGAGGCAGACTTTAACTCTTAGTTCAGATATTCTGTATACGTGTTGTCAAGTTCTCCTTGCTCTTATATAGTCCCCCCCGGCCAAGGGCTCTTACTTCTCTCCTCTTTTGAATGACTACTCTCAGACCTCACATTAAAATCCCAGTGTTTTAATAAACTAATTCCCAACCTCTGAACATTTCTCATTTCTTTTTTTGAAACAATCAGAAGAAAGTGAAGTATCTGAAGTTACATTTGAACTCAATTCATGCTGACTCTGGGGCTGCTGTTTTCTGTACTCTTGCCACTTTATTATCTCACATCCCCACTTTATCTGTTCTAGTGTCTCTTAATAATTACATTCCAAATTTTTTAGCCTAAAAGAGCCACACTCTGGATTAGAAATATTTATCAGTTTATGATCCTCTATATGTTTTTCCTGATTACATATTCTAGCTTCAGTTACCACTCCCTATCAGTATATTAAGAGGCAGTAAGGAAATCCTAGCTTAGATATTGTGTATCCAGTCTATCAGTAAACATTACTATATGAGGGTTCCTGGAAACCATAAATTTTAGATTTATGAACCATCATAGACTTGACATTTTTTCTTCTAAAACCATATTATACTCCATTGTGTCAAAATATTCTTTTAAATAAACAAGTCAACTATGAAAACAGTGTACATGTGTCTTACCAGTATGATGATTTCTAAGTTGAAATCTTTTCTCCTATTAATTATTTATACTTCACAGGATGCTTTCCTATCAAAAAATCTTGATAGTCATTTTTAATAATAGTTGTAGAAACAACAGTTTTTATTAAATAAAGAAATGTATATAACTGCATTCTGTGAAGTTGTGAAGGAGTTTTGATTTGGAGAGGGAGGTTTTCTTGCTAGCTAAAAAATTGACATTGATCTCATTATATTCTTTGAAAAGCTAAATTGAAGACAGAAGGGTTTTGGGGACTTGTTTTCTCTTAAATTTTTCATTTATTTTTCTTTTACATCACAATTGCTCATTTTTTCCTTTGGAACAAGTAAATGGTCTCCTACAAAAATCTGCCTTCTGGTTTGCTTCTTTAAAACTTGTAAAAAATCATCAATATTTCAGTATACACTTCATATATATGAAAATAAATCCTTGAGATGTGAGATATTCCACTGGGAGGTTACCATTGTGATGCCCCATACTCAAACAGATGATTTCTGATCTCTGAAACCTCCCACCTGTTTTCCAGGACATTGCAAGATCTGATCTTTTCTGCTTTAAGGGTTCTTTGCTCTGAGGTGCCCAACTCTATGGACCCTGCTAGCTCTCTCATTGTCAACTCTATAACAATTCCCAGGCCCCACATTGCTCAAATCCTCATTTTGCTGAAAATGTTCATTCCCAGACCCCATATATCCTCCTTTCTCTTCTGTAGAATCCTGTAGTTCTGACCTGGAAGATTCTACAGTCTCATTCCTCTCATGATTCTGAATTCCAATTTCCAAGTTCTTAACCTCTATGTGTCATGAGCTAGCCCACATCTCCTAGACTCTCTATGTTTCTGACTCAAATTCAGGATCTTCAGAGGCTAGACTGACCCCTAGCTAGGAAATTCTGTATTCTCAGCTCCAGCAACCTCTGACAAAGTCCTGGGAAGTTGTGATGGTTAATATTCCAAGGGGGAAGCAGGAGCTGGTATTTTTTTGTTTTTTTTATCTAAAATTTTCCCATTGCATGTAAAGATAATTTTCAACATTTATTTTTGTAAAATTTTGAGTACCACAGTTTTCTCACCTTCTTTTTATTCCCCCTTCCCAAGACAACAAGTGATCAGAGATAGGTTATAAAGGTAGAATAATATTAAGCATATTTCCACATTAGTTATATTGTTAAAGAAGAATCAGAGCAAAAGGGGAAAATGTGAGAAAGAGGAAACCAAAGAAACAAATTTAAAAAAAATGAAAATACCATGCTTTAATCTGCATTCAGATAATCTAGTTCTTTCTCTGGATGTGGATGGCATTTTCCATCTGAAGTCTTTTGGAACTGTCTTTGGTCATTGTATTATTGAGAAGATCTGAGTCTATCACAGTTGATCATCAGACAGTTTTGTTGTTGCTGTGAACAATGCTTTAGTTCTGCTCACTTCACTCAAGAATCAGTCCATACTTTCCAGGATTTTCTTAAATCTTCCTCTTTATTTCTTGGGTTTTTTTTGAAAGGCAGTGGGGTTAAGTGATTTGCCCAAGATCACACAACTAGTATTAAGTGTCTGAAGCCTGATTTGAACTCAAGTCCTCCTGACTCCTGAGCTGGTGCTCTATCCACTGTCCCACCTAGCTGCCCCCCTGCTCCTGATTTCTTACAAAATGATAGTATTCCATCACATTTATATTCCATAACTTGTTCAGCCATTATCCAATTGATGGGCATCCCCTACATTTCTAATTTTTTGTCACAATAAAAAGAGTTACTATGAATATTTTTGGACACATTGGTCCTTTCCCCTTTTTTATTATTTCTTTATGATATAGATCTAGTAGTGGTATTACCAGATCAAAGGGTATACACAGTTTTATAGCCCTTTGGACATAGTTCAAAATTGAGGAACATTATATTATTTTTTATATCAAGGCAGTATGTTCACATCTTCATAGGGATTTTACTTTTTGTTTTGTTAACTTGTCACTATTACTATACACATTCATCTTACCATATAGATATTTTCAAAACTAGTAACATTACAAATGTTAGCATATTATATATTATTTAACTACAACTGCAAAATATTTTTGTTAATTTAGAATTTAGATATAAATATACATATATATGTATGTTTTTATAGAAATAAACCTTGATTTTCAGCACATTTTGCATTTGAAAGCCCATTTCACAGCAGATCATTATACTTTCTCAGACCCTTCATATTTATGGCAAATGGAAATTGGAGGACATGCCAGTCCTGTTCTGACCTTTGATGATCTCTCCTGGATCAGATATCTTTTCTAAATTTCTTCTGCAATTGTCCAGTATCTTTTCCTTTGGCTCCTCCCAGCTCTAGCATTGTCTCTTTTAAAATTCCATTTCGTCAGACAATTTAGCTCATTGACCACAGAGCATCTCCCAGTCTCTCTCTTGTAGTCCGTCCCCATACCAACATTCCTGTTTCTACAACCTCGTCTTGCTCAGGATTGATGGATTGTATATTTCAGGATCATATTCAGGATGCATTCAGGACCCTGTAGTTCCATCATGATCAGATATTCCAGGTTCCAAACAGAAGACCAGTTCAAAGATTCTAGCTTCATAATTCAGTTCTAAAAGTTCTTTTCAGAGGGACATAATGTCATGCTTGGAAATTCTTGATTCCAAGCTCTAGCTTATGACCACCTTTTTCTAAAACCCTTCACAGATATGAGATTCTCATGTCTAAAGAAGTATCTCTTTTTTATTTTTAATGTACTTAAGTAGTAAATATTTACTCATTTACAAACATAATTTGTCTCTCCTTTTATGTCTTTTTTGCAGAAGACCATTTTCAATGCCCAAAATATAAGGAATAACTATTATCATTAATAGTACTCTCAATAGTCATCTTTCTCAGTAAGGGAATTGTTGAGATTTGCATTGATTTTGTTGTACAGATCTTTGAGATTTACAGGGCAATTTAGGTTGATTATAAAATAGAGAGTATTTTTACCAAACACTTAAGTCTCTTTGGTTAAGGTTGTCAGATCTACTTATGTTGGGCATCACCAATGCATCCTCAAAATTAGACTCAAATTTATGTTTGATCTCATCCAAATAATTTATCTTTCTTTTTTAAATGACCACTAGTAGGTCAAGATTTCAGTCACATAAAAATATATCTGAGAATACATTTTGGCATTTCATTCTAAGACCCATTCAGAGCTTATCATTTCTGTTCCAAGAGATCACCCAGCAATCAAACATGGTGATTTTTAGGACATTCCCTGATCTGTGCTTTGGAGTCTCAGGGCACTCTCTGTTATGATATCCCTTCTTCAAAGTGCTCTCTTGTCTCCTTTCTTCTCTTCACCATGGCTACACCATGCTATTTGCTAAAACCCTCTCATTTCTGACAATTTCCATTCTTAGGTCCTGAACATCTCCTATTCTCCCGCTTTTAATCCTTGGAACAATGACATTTGAGATTCCAAAGCTTAATCAAGTTCAATTTCCTGGATTAAAAGTTTCTGTCAAGTGTATGCAGTTGAGTTCCAGTTTTCTCCGTGATCACATATTCTGGAATCATTTTCCATTCCCCATTGGGACATTCAGAGGCAGTTTTTAACTCCTAGCTCATTCTCAAGATTTTCGCTCTACTACTTAAAGTATGTGAAAGGTACTTGGAAATCTAAAATTTTAATATTCGAGGGAACATCAAGTCCATAACATTTTTGGTTCCAAAAACCATACTATGATACCCTGTTTCAAGTTTTTATTTTTAATATTACACATTGGATTAATATTACAATGTACATCGGTATTACTGATATGAGGCCTTCCCATGGAAGTGTTCTTCCTAAAACTGACTATGCTGAACATCAACCTTTTTTTTTTTTGCTGTAAATTGCTGAAGAAACATTTTCCTTAATAGTAATAGAAATAATAGTGTTTACTAAAAAAAGGCTTACATGCAAGTGAATTTGTTTTGGTGTCCAGGTTTTGTGTAATTTGACCTTTTGTGTTATTTTTTTGTAAGAGCAATTTCACTAAAAGCTTTCAGAAGTTAATTTCAATATGTGTGTGAATTAAAAAAAGCCATTTTGTTTCTATTATACATCATGGATACATAATATAATTTATATTTAATAATTAAAAGAACCCATCTGAAAATTCTACCTTCTTATTTTTCAAATTAGTGAGAAATGTCCTATTTTTGAGACCAATACGAATATTTGTTGCTGTACAGTCATTCAGTTGTGTCCAACTCTGTTATGCTATGGATCATAGCATGCCAGACCCTTCCCTTTTATGCTCCTTTCTCCCTCAAAGTCTGTTCAAGTCATGTTTGTCATTTCTATGACATTATTTATATTTCTCTTCCTCTGCCACCTTCTTTTTCACTTCCCTTCATTCTTTCACAATATCAGATTCTTTTCCAGTGACTCCTATCTTATTATTATTAGGTCAAAGTATTGAAGTTTCAGCTTAAGTATTTCACTCTCAAGTGAATACTATGGATTAATTTCTTTCTATATTTACTGATTTGATCTCCTTGTTTCCACTTGGAAGAAGACTAGAGATGAAAATCAGTGCTTGGCATGGGTGAAATTTTGTATTCTAAGACCCATTCCAGAACAGATCACTGATGTTCTTAGAGCTTTCCCAGCTAACCACAGAGTGATTTATTGGGAACTTTATGTTTTGACCTTTGATGTTCTAAGAGACATACTTTGTCTCTCTGATATCCCTTTTCCTCAATTTTCTTTTATCTCTCTCATTCTCTTTTATATGACTCCTCCTAGCTCTGTTATTCTGTGTGGTCAAATTCCACTTCTTCTGACCATTTCCTTTATCAATCCAGACGAACTCCTTTACTCTCAACACTGCTTTTCTGAGATCTACATCTCTTCTGTTTAGGATTTCAAATACATTATTTTCTTCTACTTTAGATATTCTAAGTTCTATTTCTCTTCCTGGATCTAATACTTGTGTTTCATTTTGGATCTAATACTTGTGTTTCATTTTCTATTAAAAATCAGGACCTCCAGAAGGAGGAATTGACCTTGAACAAGAAAATACTAGAATCCCAAATCTCAGTGACTTCCAACATATCTCCTTGAAATATAAGTGGAAACCCAAATATTCAAGGTTTGGAGGATCTTTCAAGTACTAACATTTTGGATTCTAAGGACATACATTAAATGATCGCTAAGGTGTTTTAATATTTTTTTAAATTTATATCATTATTACTGCAATTCACAGAACCATGATTAATATTCAGATTTGGAAAGACAAGTCTTGTCTCTTATTAGTTCTTATAACACACATTATTTCTTGTTGATACAGACCCTCCATTCATTAGAACTAAGAGTAATATACATCGCATTCAACTTAGATCAGTGCATACCATGGAAACAAAGTAAAAACTAATAGGCTGACTTCTGTGGGGGGATGGGGGGAGGGGAAACAAGATTAGGGGAAAAATTATAAAATTCAAAATAAAATTTTAAAAGCGAATTCCTTACAGCAATGAAAAAAGAATTAAGAGTAATAGCAATAGTAATCTTTATCAAAGAAAGAAGGGCATGGAATTGCATGTGTTTTTATATGCAGGTTTTTAGGGTTATGAAGGATTTTGGGGGGAAGGTGTTATTAAAATATGCAGCACTTTATGATATCCTTTTGCATTGTGTTTAAAGAAATGAGATGCTCCTTTTTGTTTATTAAAAATTTAATCATAACAAAAGCCTCATCTTTTACAAAAAATCTCAAATTACCTTATTTTAAAATTCAAACCTGAACAATATTTCAGACTACAATATACATGATTATCAATCATTAAATTAATGATTTTTTCATTATATGGGTTCTACCAAGTCACCTGATTTATGTCCTCAGGATTCTCCCTGCTTTGTATAGGGAAGTTTTTAGAACACTCCAGGTTTAAGCTGTGATGTCCTCAAAGCTCTCTTCCCTCTGCTTTAGCTTGATCATGTGCTCTTAATTCTCTTCTCCATGACTACTCTCAAGTCTGACATTCTGTGGACTAAAATCACACTTATACTATAAATTACAATCTCAGTTTCTGAATATCTTCTATTTTTTCCTACATGCTATCAGGATCAAGACCTGACCAGGGTTACACAGCTAGTAAGTGTCTAAGTTCAACCTTGAACTTAGATTTTTTGATTATGGTCCATACTCTATCCTTACATCTAGCTGCCTTACATCTCCTACTTTGTTCTAGTGTCTCTTGTTTCTGACATTCTAAATTGTACAGTATTGTACAGTATAAAAGTCACAGATTCCATATTAGAAAAATTCATCAGCCACAGATGTTCCAGATTATAAATGTTCTCTCTAATCCCATTTTTGATTTGAGATTCTAGTCATTCTTGGTATATTCAGAGGCAGGATTTAACTCCTAGTTGAGACATTCTTTATCCATATGATTGGCAAGTCCCAATATTTCCACATGAATTGTACCTGGTAGCATGGCATGGCATTTTTGGTGCTACAGCCATATTATGATAAATTGGTTCAAGGTATAATTTTTATTTTTTATTAATTTGATTATAAATACAATGCACATAGACCTTACTAATATGATCCTTTTAAGATGAAAGTTCTTTCCACTATAAACTCTATACTTCACATGATGTTTTCCTGTCAAAATTTCTGAATAACAATTCTTATTAATATTTCCAGAAACAATAGTCTTTACTAAAGAAAGAAATACATGGAAGTGCATTTTTTAGCTATAACAATGTTGTGGTTTTGTGGTGAAGGGGAAGTTGACTAGACAAAGTATTGACAGTAATCTCACCAAATTCTTAGAAAAGTCTTGTTGAAGATATAAGGGTTTTTTTGGTTTGGTTTTGTATTTCTTTTATTTGGTTTTGTCATTCATCATTGAAGCCCAATCAACATTTTATTGGAATTATTCAAAGATCTCCTATGAAAAATATATTTTCTCATTTTTTTAATTTAATAAAAAAGATCAATATTTGAACCCTTGTAGTACAACTGACCTCATATCCTTATTAGTTGTGACCTTGGGCAAGTCACTTAACCCTGATTGTCTCACATCCAGGGTCATCTCCAGTTGTTTTGATTTATATCTGGCCACCAGACCCAGATGGTTCTGGAGAAGAAAATGAGACTGGTGACTTGACACAGCAGCCCCTCACTCAAAGCCAATTCATTGGATTGTCTTTTTCCAGAATGAAGGAAAAGTAACAACAGTATATGTGAAAAACAAATCCTTTGGAGTTGTGAGACTTTCCACCGAGTCCTCCTCTCCAGGAGATAATGTATAGTCTCTACCCACCAGCATATCCTGTTTTCTAGAGCACTGCAAAGGGAAGCTAGGTGGCGTAGTGGATAAAGCACCAGCCCTGGAGTCAGGAGTACCTAGGTTCAAATCCTGTCTCAGACACTTAATAATTATCTAGCTGTGTGGCCTTGGGCAAGCCACTTAACCGTGTTTGCCTTGCAAAAAAAAAAAAACCTAAAAAAAAAAGAACACTGCAAGATCTGACCTTTGCTAACCTAAGAGTTCTCTTTACCCTGAGGATCCCTCTTTTATGGGCAGTACTAGGTCTCTCATTTCATTTTCATGGCAACTCCCAGGGATGACACTCTCTGATTTCAAATTCTCCTGTCTTTGAAAATGTGTATTCCTAGAACCCCTATATCTTCCCCCCTCTTTTTTCTAGATCCCAATGGTTCTGACCTTGTAGATTCGATAGTCTTATCCAATTGATCATCCTGAATTCCAAATTTCCTTTGAACTTGTACTTTCTATGTTGCATGAACCATCCCCTATCTCAAAATCCCTCTAAGGTTTTTACTCCAAATCTGGACCTTCAGATGCTTGAATGTAACCCTAGTTATCTATATTCTCACATTCAGGATCCCAAAAACAAGTTCTTGAGAGGCCAAAGGAAGTTAACAACATTACATAGGACTAAGGACAGGTGATATTTTGGATTCTAAAATTCATAGCCTCCAATGGTCTATAAGAATTTTCCTTTTATGTTTTTATAGAATAATCAATAAAATCCATTTCTATATCCAAATTTCCATAACAAACCCAGGTATTTTTTTAAACTCTTTACATGCTACTCCTTTATTTGGTTGACCAAACATATTCTGCAATAATTTTCCTTCATAGTATTATCAATAACACCTTTGACCAAAGCCAATCTGTAGGGAATTCCATTTGGTTTGGGCTCCAAGTATTTTCATTTTAGAAGTGGTTTTTTGACTTGTCAAAAATATGCAGTACTTAAATGATACTCTTTTAGCTGCGTTGTTTTGAAAGGGTAATTTGTTTCAAAGAAACCCTACTATGGAATATTAATTAAATCAAAGTAAATGATTCTGATCCTAATCCAGATCTCGATCCTTCCTATTTCAGAAATTTTCTAAACTGGCTAATATTTTGTCTTACCTAGAATTTAGATGAAAATATATCTTTACAATTTTTTATATTTTTTATCTTAAGGCCCTTACCAGAGCAGATTTTGATTCATGTTTTCAGAGAGCTTCCAGTTTTCACATAGGATGGTTTGAAAGACATTCAAAGGTCTAAACTTTTATGTTCTATAGTTTTTCCTTTGTTTTCATTTCCCCACTCCAAATAGGCACTTTCAGAGGTGAGACTTTTGCTTAGCTAAGAAATTTGGAATATATGGGGCAACTAGGTTGCAGGGTGGCTAGAACACTGGCCCTGGAGTCAGGAGGACCTGAATTCAAATCCAGCCTCAGAAACTTAATAACTGCCTAGCTGTGTGACCTTGGATGAGTTACTTAACCCCATTGCTTTGCAAAAAAAAAAAAAAAAAAGAAATTTGGTATGCTAATTCCAAATCATTTATAACACTCAGTATTTATTGGGAACTAATATCTTAGGCATTCATTGTGCTAAGGCCATTCCAAGACATGACAGTATTTGATTCCAAAAAAAATCATACTTTACAGTTGATCTATACAGTTGATTTTTAAAAGTTTTTTCAAAAGATTTTTATTACACTGTACCTAATGATTATAAGATATCAACAAACTGAAACATTAATTGTTTCTCTCATGAGGTTTTGGAAATTAACACCTAGGATTTTTTTTCAAAAATATTTGTATTTATTATCAACAGTAATAATATCAAAAATAATCTTTTCTAAGAAGAATCTTCATAGAATAACATTTGTTTTGTGGTTCTGATACCTTGTCTGAAGTAATAGACAAAAACAGCAAATAAAATTAACAGCATTTTCACAAAGCACTTTTGGAACTTTGGTGGAAGATTTGAAATTTTTTAACTTCACAAGGTTGTAATGTAAAGCAAATTAAGATACAAGTTTGATCTCATTCAGAAATTCTAAATTTTTCTCCTTTATATAACCTAGAATTGGAAAATATTTTTGCTCTCAAAGAATATATTTAAACTACTCTTTGAAATGTGTGACAGTTTTTCATTTAAAGATTGATTTTATATAAGATGTAGGCTCTCAGAACCCTCCCAATTTTGGCATATTGAAAATTTGGAGACACTCCAATCTTGACCTTTTATGTTATCCAAAGCATTAGATACCATTTCTTCTAAAAGCTTTCCTGTAAAAGTTTTCCTCAAAAGTTTTCCTATTTCTCCTGGGCTCCTCCCACACCTGACTTTGTGTGTTAATAAAATGACACCTCTTTATACCATTTCCCTCATTATCTTCTGAAAAATCTCTCACTGTTTCTATTCTAGTCAATTCCTACAGCGAAAGAACTGTTTCTACAACTTCATCCATCTCAGGCTTCTGGATTGTCCATTTCCAAACAGGTATTCTCAGTTCAACATCAAAGATCTGATCAAGAATTCTGGCTTGACAATCCATTCCTAATTTTTCTATTCAAAGATGAGACTAACTTCCAATGATGGAAATTGTTGAGTACTAAGCTCTAGTTTACCACTTACATGCAACTTTAATGGTACCTGAAATTTCAGACATTCACTGTTCTAAGGACCTTCATTTACTGGAAATCCTCGTATCCAAAGGAACACTGTCCTAAGATCTATTAGTGTTATTTTTGATAAAATTTACTTTATTGTTTTATTTTAACAATTTATTTGAGTCTTACCCATATACTGATTTCCAAACAAGTCTTCTTCATTTTAATGGTCAAAAATATTGAATATTCATTATCATTCATAATAATATCTATAGCTGTCTTTATCAATGAAGCAATTACATAGGATTGGATTGGTGTTCCTGACTGCATATTTTGGATTTATGAGTATTTTTGGATGGCCATAAAATAGACAGTATTTTTGCCATATGTTTAATACTCTGTGGTTGTTTGTCAGATTTTCTTTTATTTTTTGAATTACCAATACATCCCAAAATTTAAAATCAAAATTTGATTTGAATTCCTAAAGACACTTTACCTTCTTAGTTTTGAAATGACTTACAACACTTTCATATTTAGGTCAACTAAGAAAATAATCATCTCTGCTCTCAGAGATCGCTTAGCATTCAAACACTGTGATTTTAGGACATTCTAAGAGTCTCCCACTTCTTTTTTTTCTATTAATCCTGGCTACAATGTATTTGCTAAAATTTTCTGTTTCTGACATGGTGTATGTTCTCACGATCCCCCAATGTTTTATATAAGGAAGTTTATAGAACTTATAGTATTTCAGGATTTCCGGGTCTGACCTTTTATGTTCTATCAGCTCTCCTTCCTAAGATATAGCTTTTTCTAGGGATTCTTCCTCTCATTCTTTCATTAATGGTTCCTCTCAGTTCTGACATTATTTGAAGGGATATCCCATTAGTTTGAAAAATGGCATCTTCAGACTCTCAATATCTTGCAGGGTTTTTTTGGATTCAATTAAGGTTAACTGATTTGCCCAGGGTCATAAAGCTAATATGTATCTGAGGCTGCATTTGAATTCAGGCTTTCTGACTCCAGGGCTGGTGCTCTTTCTACTGTGCCACCTCTCCCACTTTCTCTTCTCTGGTGTCTCTCCATAATTACTTTCCAAATTTGATAGCCTAAAAAAACTTCAAATTCTAGATTAGAAATGTCCATCTGTATCAGAGATTATAGGTTTTAAGTGCCCTCCTTGATCACATATTTTGGCTTCAGTTTCCACTCCCTATTGGTATATTCAGAGAGAGGATTTATCTCCTTACTCAGACGCCAGTTTCTAAATTCACATAAAAAGGTGCCCGGAAGCTGTTTTCAGGGACCAGCTGAGACATGACATTTTTGAGTCTAAAGTCATATTATGCAAAATTGAATGAAAATATTATTTTAATTTTTATTTATTTGATTATAAATAAACATACATGGGTCTCACCAATTTGATTATTTCAAAATAGGAAGTCTCCCTTATAAACTGTATTTTACTTCACAAGATGATTTCCACACAAAATTTTGCAGTAGTCAGTTTTATTGATAGCTATAGAAACAACAGTCTTTATTAAAGAATGTACGTTTAATTAACTATGCAGAAGAAGGTTTTTTCCTGGTAGGAGTGGGGGAGGGGATGGTTGGCTAGCCAACACATTCACAGTGATCTCACTAAAGTTTTTGAAGTCTGATCTCTTCCCACACCCCATACATCTCCCCATATTTATTCACTGGGCTTCACTATTCTGCTCTAGCATATTAAACAGTCACCCAGCTGATGATTATGAATTCCAAAATTCCTTTGAATTTCTATTTTCTATGTGCCATGAGCCACACCCATCTCAAAATCCCTACATGTTTTTCCCTCCTCCCACATCTGATTTTGTGTGTTATAAAATACCATTTTTAAAGACAATTTCCCTCATTATCTTCTGAAAATCTCTCTCTGTTCTAGTCAGTCCTCAAAGTAAAGAACTGATTCCATTAAGCTCATGAATTCCCATTTTGATGTCAAAGACTTCAGAATTCTGTTGAAGAATTCTGACTTCACACAATACCACTACTAGGTCTATATCAAAAACAAATCATTGAAAAATGGGAAAAGTCCCATATGTTCAAAAATATTTATAGCAGTTCTTTTTTGTAGTGACAAAGAATTAGAAATTGAGGAGATGCCCATCAATTGAGGAATGTCTGAATAAGTTATAATATATGAATGTTATGGAGTTTTATTGTCTTTAAGAAACCATATCTTCAGAATAATCCTGGGAAGACTTGTATGAATTGATGCTGACTGAAGGGAGCAGAACCAAAAGAACATTGTACACACTAGCAACAGCATTCTGAGATGATCAGCTTATGATGCATGTGGCTCTGCTCAGCAGTTTAGAGATCAAGGACAATTCTGAGAGACCAATGCTATCCACATGCGGAGAAAAAAAAATATGGAGTCTGAATGAAGAACAAATCATAATATGTTTACTTTTTAAAAACTTCTTTTATGTTTTTCCTTTCTTTCTCATGTTTTTTTTTTTCATTGCCCCTTAGTTCTAATAGCTCTTTCACAACATGACGTATGGAAATAGGTTAAACAAGAATGTACAAGTACAACTTTTACCAGATTGTTCACCTCCATTGGGAAAGGGGAGGGAAGAGAAGATGGCAGAAAAATGGAGAACTCAAGTAATTTGAAAAATAAAATAAAATTTCAATTAAAAACAATAAGAATCATAATCAGCTGGACTTTAAAGAAACATGTAATAATTTACATGAATTCATGCTGAGTGAAATGAGCAGAGCCAAAAGAACATTATTAACTTTAACAATATCATGATATGATCAATTATGATGAATATAAAAGAATTAAATTAAATTAATTTTAAAAAATCTGGCTTCACAATCCATTCATAATTGTTCTATTCTAAGATGGGGTTAACATTCATGAAGGAAATCATTGAGTTTGAAGTTCTATCCTAACACCAACTTGGCAATTTTAATGGTACCTGAAAGCCCAGACATTAATGTTCTAAGGATCTTTATATATTGAATATTCTCATATCTAAAGGAACACCCTTCTAAGATCTGTTGGGTTTTTATTATAAATATAATATGTTATAATTATGTTCATATAAGTACAATATAGATATTAATTTTATTAAATTATTTTATTGTTTTATTTTAAAATTTTATTTGTTTCTTACCCATATACTGGTTTCCACACAAAAGTCTTATGCTTCATATTTATGGCCAAAAATACTGAATATTCCTTATTATTATACTGATATTGATAGATGTCTTTATCAGTGAAGCAATTGCACAGGGTTAGATTGATTTTTCTGCATGGGTATTTTGAATTTATGTAGGGTTTTGGAGTGACCACAAAATAGATGGTAGTTTTTCATTCATTTAATACTTTAGTTGAGGAAGTCAGATTTTTAAAATCTTCTTGCATAACCAATATATCCGAAAAATTAAAATCAAAATTTGATTTGATCTCCTATGAGCAATCTACTTTCTTGCTTTTTAAATGACCTACAATACAATCATGTTTGGACCAACCAAGAAAATAATCATTTCTGTTCTCACAGATCACCTAGTATTCAAGCATTGATTTAAAAATATTCAGTGTCTCTGTTGAGTCCTTAGCCAGCTGTATTATTTACCTGCAACTGGAAAAGATATTCCCTACTAAGAATATATATAAAGAATCTTTCAGATTCAGGACATTATTTTTTGAAGACCTAATCCAGAGCAGATATTTTAGATTCTCGAACTTCTCACAGCAATGACATCTGAAAAGTCTAGACCTAACAGTTCAGCCCAGGAAACTCCAGTCCTGAAGTTTATTGTTATCTCCTGGATATCTGTATCTATACTTCTAAAGTCTCTCCTCAATCTCTCCTTCTCTTTTGCTTGACACCTCCCAGAACTTAATGTGTCTGATTTCAAAATAATATCTAAAATTGCCTTGCTTCCTGCTTTTCTTCAAAATGGACAATATTTTAGCCCAAATAAATATGAGCATAAATATTGAAATTAATGATTATTTTCAACTCTAAGACTCCCTCTAGACCATATGTTTTTGGTTATCAGGACATATTTTGAATATGAAACTTATTAGAAAATTTCAGTTCTGACATTTTATGTTCTCACGATGATATAACTTCTTCCAGGTTCTCCTACTTTTCTCTTTCTCTTTTACATCACAACTCACAGGTCTGACATTCTGTGGACTAAAATTCCACTGTGTTGATAAATTGTATTATCAATCTCAGAATACTTTCCACATTTTGGGGAAGGCAATTATCATTGAGTGACTTGCCTAGGTTCACCCAACTAGTGAAGTGTATGAAGTCACATTTGAACTTTAGTCCTTCTGTCTCCAGGGCTCATTCTCTGTCCACTCCACCACAACCCTCAGTTTCTCTATTCTAGTGTCTCTCAATATTCTGAATTTGACAGCCTAAAGAAGCAGCATAATTTTGAATGAGAAATGATTCAATTTCAAATATACAGGGAATCTTCCAATACATGTCATTTTTGTTTATAAGCTGTATAATGCTAAATGGAGTTAGGAACTTTTTTAATTTTTTCTTAATTAAATTAGGATTGCAATATGCACGAGTCTTACCAATATGATGATTCTGAAATAAATTTCACATCCTTTCTAAGGTTTTTAGACTTCATATGATGTTTTCCTCTATCAATTACTATTAATCAATAGTCATTTGATTATTAGTAAAATAGAAATAATTGTTCTTACTAACAAAAGAAGTACATGAAAGTGCATTTATATAGCTGTAAAGGAACTTTTGTTTGTGGGGGAAAGAAGTCTTACTAGCCATAAAATTGATACTAGCTGTGAAACTGTGAGAGGGCAATTTGTTTCAAGGCAGCCATTCTGTAAAATATTAATTTAAATTCAGGAAAGTATTAAAATTCCAGGCAAAATCTTTCTCTTTTTAAAAAAATTGTAATAACTGGCAATGTATTTCTTTACTTCTAACATATATGAAAATAAATATTTGTCATTTATGATATTTTCCATTCAAGGTTCCTCCCAGAGCAGGTTGTAATTCATGTTCTCAAAGACCTTTCACATAGGGTGATTTTAGACTTTCAAAGAAGTAAACACTTATGAAAAGGAGGAAACAAATCTTACATAAGGACTAGTCTGAAAATTAGTGTAACTCAGGATTTTCAGCTATTCAGGAACAAATAGAAGGAATTCTAGCAGGGTTTTTTTTTTCTGCATCAAAAGTCCTTTCTTCGTCATACAGACTCATAGTTTAACTTATCCAAGGTCAATTGGATAGAAAGGTATTTTCTCAAGTCTGTGTTACAGACATGCAAGGACAAAGGGGAATTTTCCCATGTCTTTATTTCTATATCTCAAGGCCTCTCCCAGGCATAAACTTCAATATCAAATTATAGTTTAACCCATCACAAATGTCTTTAAATTATGACTCCAAAAGAATTCTAGAGCAGCAAAACCAACAAAAAAGCAGCCGAAGACATCTTAGATGAGAAGAAAATATCTACTGCATCAGGGTTAAACAGGACTCAGTCCAAAGCAGCCCCAACTAGAGCAAATTAGGAGTGGGCCTTGGAGGTCACTAACCAGCAGAGGCAGCAACTGCTTCTGGACCTCTCAGCTCACAGATTGCAGGTGCATAAAGTAACTGGTCAGAAGGGGTCTCCCTGTTGGCACTGGTGTGGGACTCTAGCTTTGCCCATACTAAGTTCTGGTCAAAGTCCTGAATGGAAGCCCCATAGTAAGGAGGAACCCTAACACACCAGAGCTTGCTGCCACAGGAGAGCAAGGACCCTCCTCACATTTTTAGTTAAGAAAAGAGTGCTTGTAATCCCTCATAGGCCAGGAGAGTGATAAACACACCTCTCCTTAAATCACACTACCTTGTAAGAACTGAAAAATTGCAGGTCCCCAGAAGTAGCTCAGAAAACAGCTGCACAAAACAACTTAAACTTGGGGTAGAGTGCCCTCCACCCTTGAAGCAGAGCCCTATTTTACCAAGGGTCAAATTTCAAGTAATAGGCTGGGAAAATGGGCTCTTACCCATAGAAAATCTTACCATAGAAAGTTACTCTGAAAAAAGGGAAAATCAAAACATTGTCTCAGAAGAAGTCAACAAAATCAAATTTCCTATATCCAAACCTTCCAAGAAAAAAAATAGGAATTAGTCACAAGCCATAGAAGAACTCAAAAAGGATCCTGAAAATCAAGTTGGAGAAGCACAGGAAAAATTGGAGAACGAAATGAGAGTGATGTAAGAAAATCATGAAAAACAAATCAACAACTTGACACAAAAAGTCAAAAATAATGAAGAAAATAACACCTTAAAAAAGAAAGTTAAATGGCAAAGGGGGTTCAAAAAGTCAATGAGGAGTAAAATGCCTTAAAAAGCAGTATTAGCAAAATGGAAAAAAGAGGCACAAGAATTCACTGAAGGAAAAAAAAAAGACCTTAAAAATAGAATTGATCAAATAGAAAAAGAAGTACAAAAGCTCACTGAAGAAAATAATTCCTTAAAATTAGAATTGAAAAAGGGACGGAGCCAAGATGGGGAAAAGAAAGGATCCTGTCTTAGGCTCTCTCTCATAAAATTCAAAAGCTAAGGACTCTAACTAAATTTTCAAGAGACAGAACCCACAGAGGGACCATGTGAGTCAGTTCTCCTACTCAAGGTAACCTAAAGAGGAGAAAGGCTCTGCTCCCCGGGGTTGGAGGGGCAGCCACCAGAGGGGTGGCCTGGCAGAGTGAAAGAACTTCAGCCTCCCGGAGGCAGCCCCGGGGTGCTGGGGGCCGTGGCTCACAGCAGTAGGGGAGTTTCCTGACCTATGCCCCGGGGGCAGCACCGGGCACAAATTGGGGGAACAGCGGGGGACCTCTGCCAGAGCAAGCACGTAGAGCCCAGCCCTCAGGGCACACAGCAAGCAATGTGGTAGCCCAGACATAGGAAGATAAGTAGGTGGAGCTGGTAAGCAGGAGCCCCCAGGGCATGAGCCCACTGAACCTGGGGAGGGGAGTGAAGAGACAGAGAGACTGCCAACCTCTGCCTGTGGAACAGGACTCTGGGGCTCTGACCACATTCAGATCCTGATCTCACTCTAGCCCCCCCCAACAGAAGAACAGGGGCCCCCTCCAACTCAGGCCTCTGGCAGAGGGAGACACATATGGTCATTCACAGACCAGGAGGGAGGACAGAGCCATACACACTGAGACTCTTGTGGGAATGTCCCAAAAGCTCAGGAAGCACCCCAAAACCAGGCTCAGGCTGGGAAAATGAGCAAGCAGAGAAATAAGAGGAACACCATTGAGAAATATTTTGCAAATGAGCCCAAGAAGGATCAAAATACTCAGTCTGAAGATGAGGAAGCACAAGCTCCTACATCTAAAGACTCCAAGAAAAACAGAAATTGGGATCAGGCTATGACAGAGATGAAAAAAGACTCTGAAAATCAAATGAGGGTGTTAGAAGAAAAAGTGGGAAAAGAAATGAGAGAGATGCAGGAAAAACTTGAAAATGAAGTCAGCAACTTAGTCAAGGAAATCCAAAAAAATGCTGAAGAAAATAGCATGCTAAAAACCAGCTTAGGTCAAATGGATAAAGAAGTTAAAAAGTTATTGAGGAGAAGAATGCTTTAAAAAGCAAAATTGGCCAGATGGAAGAAGAGATAAGAAAACTCTCAGAGGAGAACAAATCCTTGAGACAAATAATAGAATTCAGGGAGATTGATGAATTTACCAGAAATCAAGAATCAATACTTCAAAACCAAAAAAATGAAAAATTAGTAGAAAATGTGAAATATCTCATTGAAAAAAACAATTGATATGGAAAACAGACTTAGAAAAGATAATTTAAAAATTATTGGAATACCTGAAAGTCATGATCAGGAAAAGAGCCTTGACATCATTTTCAAAGAATTACTACAGGAAAATTGCCCCGATATTCTGGAAGCAATGGGCAAAATAGAAATGGAGAGAATCCACAGATCCCCCCTGAGAAATAGATCCCAAAAAAACAGCCCCTAGGAATATTATAGCCAAGTTCCAGAACTTCCAAGACAAAGAGAAAATATTACAAGCAGCCAGAAGGACACAGTTCAAATATCGTGGAGCTGCAGTCAGGATCACACAGAACTTAGCAGTAATTATATTGGAAGCTTGTAGGGCTTGGAATATAATATAGTGGAAAACAAAAGAGCTTAAGAATGCAGCCAAGAATGAACTACCCAGCAAGGCTGAATGTCCTCTTCCAGGGAAAAAGATGGACTTTCAATGAACCAGGGGAATTTGAAATGTTCCTGTTGGAATGGCCAGAGCTGAACACAACATTTGGTCTTGACACTGATAATACTCATATGAACCTTCTCAGTTAATAGAGCAGGTAGAGGTAACTTTTATAGTTGAAGCACAGGAGAAAGCTGAATTAGAAGATAAAATATGGTGTAAAAATGGAGTCAATAGAAAAAAGGGGAAATGTAATGGGAGAAAGAAAAAGGCGAGGGGTAATAGGCCAAGATATTTCATGTAAGATTTTTCTTTATTACAATGAGCTATTGCAATGATATGGAAGGGGGGGAGGCAAGGGGCAATTAGGGAATCTTTGCTCTCATCAGAGGTGGCTAGGAGAAGAAACAGCATATATACTCAATAGGTTATAGGCATCTGGAGTAAGAAGGGGGGTCAGGGGGAAGGGTTGGGCATGTGAATTAAGGAAGAGAGGATGGAACATGGGGGGAGAGTGGTCAGATATAACACATTTTTTTTTTTTACTTCTTGCAAGGGGCTGGGATTGGATGGCCTGTCCGGGACCATAGGGCCAGGTGGATGCTGGGCCTAAGGGGTAGTATGGGGGCTCAGGGCATCTTGGTCCCAGGGCCAGGGATCTGTCTGCTGCACCACTCAGCTACCCTACAGCAGAGTCATAGTGAAAGGTTAGAGAAAATATAGTACATGGTAGTTGAGAAATACCAAAGGAGGGAGTTGTGATCAACAATGGCAACTGTGGAAAAATATGGAAGTAACTTTTGCAATGGACTTATCTTAAAGAATGTGATACACCCACGACAGAGTTGTTGGTGTTGGAACAGAGACTGAAGCACATTTATTATTATTATTATTATTGGGGGGAGGTGCAGGGAAAATGGGGCTGGGTGGATGCATAGCAGGGTGATTGTTGGTTGTCTGAGGCCGGATTTGAACCCGGGTCCTCCTGGCTCAAGGGCCAATGCTCTTTCTGCCACCCAGCCACCCCTACTATTATTACTATTTTATTTTCTTTTGGGTCTTTTTTTCTTTTTTTTTTTTTGGTTTTTGCAGGGCAGTGGGGTTTGGGTGGCTTGCATGTCACATGGCTAGGTGCTTGTTGGGTCTACGGGGCTGAATGTGGGCTCAGGAGCTCATGGCTCCAGGGATTGTACTCTGTCCATTGCACCACCTGGCCATACCTGCAATTATTACTATTATTTTTTTAATTTTAATTTTTTTTCTCTCCCCTTTAACACTCAAGCAAGTCTATATTTATTGGGGGGAGGGGGTATTTCATTTACTCTTAAACAAGAATATTTTATTAATGTAAAAAAAGCATTATTTGTACAAAATGAGAATAAATATTAAAAAAAACTGAAAAGGGATCCACCTAAAAATAATAAATAATGTACAGATTCATAAAAAAATTAGATTTGAATAAATAGAAGTTAATGACTTTATAAAATTATCCTTGAAATTCATAACATTTGCATTTTATAGAAAAGATGTAGGTTTTCCAAAGCTGACATAGTTATGGCATATAGAATATTTGATGGCACATCAATCTGACTTTTGGTGTTCTCTCCTGAATCAGATATGATTTCTTCTATTGTACCTCCTCAGTCTCATATTTAAGAAAGGTTTTCTCTAAGGATCCTCCAAGAGTCACAGTATTTATTCTAAAATCTCATTCCTTCAGACAAATTTCACGCATTTGCCTCTGAACATATCACACTGTTCTACTTAGACTCCAACTGACATTCCTGTTTCTAGATTCTTATCTAACTCAGGTTTTCAGATTATATATTTCCATAGAGATCAGATGTACTAAGTTCCAAATCAAATAATAGTACAAGAACATTTGCTTCACATTCCATTCTTAATTGTTCCATATGAGGAAGGTCTTATCATCTTGCTGGGAAATAGCATTTTCTAAACCCTATTCTACCACCAAATAGTTATCAACAGTTACTTAAAGGTACCTGGAAGCTAGATATTTAGTTTTCTAAGGAACATCACAGATATTAGACATTCCTGCCTAAAGCAACACCCTCTAAGTTCCAGTTTGTTTTGTTTTTTTTTGGGGGGGGGAGGCTTTACTTACGTTTGAGTTTTTCTATTGTAGCAACCCCCTGGAAACTTACTTGTATACTAATTTCCTAATAGAAGTCTTTTCCTTTTTAAGTGCTCATTACATATGTTGAAATAATCCAAAACACTGAGTGTTCATTATCACAAATGTTATTATCAATAGGCATCATTAACAATGAAGTGATTACAGAGGATAGAACTGGATTTTCCTCTACAGATGTTTGGGGTTTTGTAGTTGTAGTTTTGTAGCGTGTCAAATAAAGTCATTTTATTTTTGTAATATTTTAAGGATCTGTGACTAAGGATAATCGATGCTTTTTATCCTTCAAACTCTCTCCAATGCATTCTAAAATTGAATTTGAATTTAAATTTGATCTCCTAAGAAAATATCCATGTTCTTGTTTCTGAAATGACCTACAATAGGTCAATATTTGAGCCAACTAAGCGAAAAGCTTAAAAATATTCTAGTTATTTCATGACATTTTCCTCTCTTTGATCCATTCAGACAAATGATTTCTGTTGTTAGAAAACAAATCACATCCAAACATGGTGATTTTTATGACTTACAAAATCTACCCTTTGGAATTTCAAGGCACTTTATGCTCTGATATCTCTCCTTGTAAGTACTTTTCTGCCTCCTTCATCCTCTTGACCACAGCTACATTAGACTGTGTGCTAAAAGACTCCTGTTTTGACGTTGCCCAGTCTCAGATCCTGAAAATCTCCCACTCTTATACTTTTAGTCCTTCTCAACACTGATAGAGCCTTTAAGTGAATCAAGCTCAAAACTGTGGGGTTAAATTTTCCATCAGTTCCACAAATCATTAGATCCAGATGCTCCCTGTGATCTCATATCCTGGATTTACTTTTCTCTTGGCATTAATATATTCAGAGGCAGGATTTAATTCCAAGGTCAGACTTCTATATCACTGCTCTCAACACTTCCTACATTTCCACTTGTAAAGTTTCTGGAAAACTAGACCTTTAGTGTTCTAGAAATCATCCAAAACATGACCTTTGTAGTTCTAATGTCATACTATGTGAAATTAGGACAAGTTTTTTTTTAAATTTTTTTATTAATTGGATTATTCTTAAAATGTACATGGGCCATACAGGTATGATGATTTCGAAGCAAAGTTTCCTCTCAATAACTAAATTAAACACATTTTTCTTTTTGCCAAAAAAATCTCAATTGTCATTCTTTATTAATAAGACTAGAAAGAACACTGTACTAAAAATGAAACGTGCAACTGCATTTGTCATATTTTGGGTAATTTTATCTATCAAATTATTGACAGTAATCATAACAAACCTTTTTGATACTGTGTTTGAAAATATGAGGGTTTTGTTGTAGTTTTGTTTTAGCTTTTTTGTTTGTTTTCCTTATGCTTCACTGATTTTCAGTAAATATTATATTGGAATAATTAAATGATCTTCTATGAAAAATATCTCCCTTTCTCTTTTAAAATTCTTTAAAATGACTAATGACTAATATTTGGCCCTACAGATTATGTATAAGAAAATAAATTCTTGTGAGTATATTTTAATTTATTTTTACTGGGTCCAATGCCTGGAAAATGATTTTTTTTTCTTTTATTAAAGTTATTATTTGAGTATTACAATTTTCCCCCCAATCTTACTTCCCTCCTCCCACCCCCCAGCCCCAAGGAAAGCAATCTGTCGGTCTTTACTTTGTTTCCATGTTGTACATTGATGCAAAATGAGTGTGACGAGAGAGAAATCATATCCTTAAGGAAGAGACAAAATGTCTAAGAGATAACAAGATCAGACAATAAGATATCTGATTTTTTTTCTAAATTAAAGGGAAGAGTCTTTGAATTTTGTTCAAACTCCATGGCTCTTTATATGGAAACAGATGGCACTCTCCTTTGAAGACAACCCAAAATTGTTGCTGATTGTTGCAATGATGGAATGAGCGAGTCCTTCATGTTTGAACATCACCCCCATGTTGATGTTAGGGTATACAGTGTTTCTCTGGTTCCGCTCATCTCACTCAGCATTAGTTCATGCAAATACCTCCAGGGTTCCCTGAATTCCAGTCCCTCCAGGTTTCTAATGTCCCATGTCATGTTCCATGACATACATTTACCACAGTTTGCTAAGCCATTCCTCAGTTGAGTGACATTTACATGATTTCCAATTCTTTTCCACCACAAACTTAGTTTAGACCAACGCCTCACATCCTTTACGAAGATAAGATACAAATGGTTACAGGATTTAGACATAAAAAACAATACTACAAGCAAATTAGAAGATCAAGGACTAGTTTCCCTGTCAGATCTATGGAAAGGGGAGCAGTTTATGACTAAGGAAGAGTTGGAGAACAGCATCAAAAACCAATTAGATGATTTCGATTACATTAAATTAAAAACTTTTGCACAGATAAAACCCCTGTAACCAAGATCAAAAAAAAGGTAGTAAATTGGGAAACAATCTTTACAACTAATGATTCTGACAAAGGACTCATTTCTAAAATATGCAGAGAACTAAGTCATATTTTTAAAAGAAAAATCATTCCCCAATTGACAAATGGTCAAAGGATATGCAAAGGCAATTTCCAGATGAGGAGATCAAAGTAATCTATAGCCATATGAAAAACTGCTCTAAATCATTAATTATTAGAGAAATGCAAATTAAAGCTTCTCTGAGGTACCACCTCACACCTCTCAGACTGGCCAGTATGACCAGAAAGGAAAATGATCATTGTTGGAAGGGTTGTGGGAAATCTGGGACACTATTACACTGTTGGTGGAGCTGTGAACTTATCCAACCTTTGTGGAAAGAATTTTAGAACTACACCCAAAGGGCAACAAAAATAAGCATACCCTTTGACTGAGCAATACTACTACTTGGTCTATACCCTGAAGAGATGATGAAAAAAGGGTAAAAACATCACTTGTGCAAAAATATTCATAGCAGCACGGAAAATGATTTTTGGTCTCTAAATCCTCCCATCTTCATTGTACACCATTTTCCAGGAAGCTGTAAGGCCTCATCATTCTGACAAATCATTTTTTTCTTTTTTTTTAATATTTATTCTGATTTTGTACAAATGTTTTTTACATTAATAAAATATTCTTGTTTAAGAGTAAATAAAATACCCCCTCCCCCCCATAAATATAGACTTGTTTGAGCGATAAAGTAAAGGGGAGAGAAAAAAATTAAAATTACAAAAAATAATAGTAATAAATGTAGGTATGATTAGGTGGCACAATGGACAGAGCACCAGCCCTGGAGTCACAAGCACCCGAGCCCACATCTGGTCCCATAGACCCAACAATCACCCAGCTGTTTGACATTCAAGCCACCAGAACCACATTGCCCTGAAAAAAACCAAAAAGAACAAAAGAAAAATAAAGACCCAAAATAAAATAAAATAGTAATAATATTATGGGTGGCTGGGTGGCACACAGAGCATTGGCCCTTGAGTTTGGAGCACCCGGGTCCAAATCCGGCCTCAGAAAACCAATAATCATCCTGCTATGCTGCCCTAGGCAGGCCACACAGTTCCATTTGCCCTGCACCCCCCCCCCAAATAATAATAATAATAAAAAATGTGCTTCAGTCTTTGTTCCAACACCAATAAATCTGCCGTGGGTGGATCACATTCTTTATGGTAAGTAAGTCCATCACAAAAGGTACTTCCATATTTTTCCACCTTTGCCATTGCTGATCGCAACTCCCTCCTTTGGTATTTCTCCACTACCATGTACTATATTTTCTCTCTCCTTTCACTGACTCTGCTGTAGGGTAGCTGAGTGGTGCAGCAGACAGATCCCTGGTCCTGGGGCCAAGAGGCCCTGAGCCCCCACACCACCCCTTAGGCCTAGCATCCACCTGGACCTATGGTCCAGGACAGGCCATCCAACCCCAGCCCCTTGCAAGAAGTAAAAAACAAAATGTGTTATATCTGACCATTCTCC
The DNA here is from genome assembly GCF_037893015.1 of Macrotis lagotis. Classification (NCBI taxonomy): domain Eukaryota; kingdom Metazoa; phylum Chordata; class Mammalia; order Peramelemorphia; family Peramelidae; genus Macrotis; species Macrotis lagotis. The sequence continues at coordinate 86,447,792 of NC_133666.1, forward strand.
CCCTATGTTCCATCATCTCCTCCTTCACTCACATCCCCCCCTTCCCCCTGGCCCCCTTCTCTCCTTCCACCAGATGCCTATAACCCATTGAGTATATATGCTGTATCCTCTCCTAGCCACCTCTGATGAGAACAAAGATTCCCTAATTCCCCCTTTCCATATCATTGCAATAGCTCATTGTAATAAAGAATAATCTTATTATATGAAATATCTTGGCCTATTTGCCCTCTCCTTTTTCTTTCTCCCATTACATTTCCCTTTTTTTTATTGACTCCATTTTTACACCATATTTTATCTTCGAATTCAACTTTCTCCTGTACTTCAACTATAAAAGCTCCCGGTTAATATGAGTATTATCAGTGTCATTTTTCTATGCAGGAATACAGGCAGTTCATCATCATTAAGTCCCTCATATTTTCCCCCTCTCCTCCACTCTCTGTGCTTCACCTGAGTCCTGTATCTGAAGAGCAAACCATCTGTTCAGCTCTAGCCATTCCAACAGGAACATTTGAAATTCCCCTGGTTCATTGAAAGTCCATCTTTTTCCCTGGAAGAGGACATTCAGCCTTGCTGGGTAGTTCATTCTTGGCTGCATTCTAAGCTCTTTTGCCTTCCAGTATATTATATTTCAATCCCTACAATCTTCCAATGTAGTTGTTGCTAAGTTCTGTGTGATCCTGACTGTAGCTCCACGATATTTGAATTGTGTCTTTCTGGCTGATTGTAATATTTTCTCTTTGACTTGGGAGTTCTGGAACTTGGCTACAATATTCCTAGGGGTTGTTTTTTTGGGATCTCTTTCTCAAGGGGATCTGTAGATGCTCTCCATTTCTATTTTGCCCTCTGCTTCTAGACTATCAGGGCAATTTTCCTGTAGTAATTCTTTGAAAATGATGTCAAGGCTCTTTTCCTGATCATGACTTTCAGGTATTCCAATAATTTTTAAATTATCTTTTCTAAGTCTGTTTTCCATATCAGTTGTTTTTTTCAATGAGATATTTCACATTTTCTTCTAATTTTTCATTTTTTTGGTTTTGAAGTTTTGATTCCTGATTTCTGGTAAATTCATCAATCTCCCTGAATTCTATTCTTTGTCTGAAGGATTTGTTCTCCTCAGAGAGTATTCTTATCTTTTTTTCCATCTGGCCAATTTTGTTTTTTGAGGCATTCTTCTCCTCAATAACTTTTTGAACTGTTTTATCCATTTGACTTAAGCTGGTTTTTAGCATGCAATTTTCTTCAGCATTGTTTTGGATTTCCTTGACTAAGCTGCTGACTTCATTTTCATGTTTTTCCTGCATTTCTCTCATTTCTTTTCCCATTTTTTTCTTCTAACTCCCTCATTTGATTTTCAAAGTCTTTTTTGAGCTGTGTCATAGCCTGATCCCAATTTCTGTTTTTCTTGGAGTCTTTAGATGCAAGAACCCGTGCTTCCTCATGTTCAGACTGAGTATATTGATCCTTCTTGGGATCATAGATAATGTATTTCTCAATAGTGTTCCTCTTTTTTCTCTGTTTGATCATTTTCCCAGCCTAAGCCTGTTTTGGGGGGGGTGCTTCCTGAGCTTTTGGGACACTCCCACAAGGGTCTCAGTGTGTGAAGCTCTGTCCTCCCTCTTGGTCTGTGAATGAACATATGTATACCCCTCTGCCATGGGGCTGAGGTAAGGGGTGCTGCTGTTCTATAGTGGGGGGAGGCTAGACTGCTATCAGGATCTGAATGTGGTCAGAGCCCCAGAGTCCTGTTTCAGGGGCAGAGGACAGAGCTCTGCAGTCTCTCTCTCTTCACTCCCCTTTCTAGGTTCAATGGGCTCATGCCCTGGGGGCTCCTTCTTACTGGCTTCGCCTGCTTCTGTTTCCTGGATCTGGGCTGCTGAAAGACCAAGTTGCTTGCTGTGTGCCCTGATGGCTGTGCTCCATGTGCTCGCTCTGGCAGAGGTCCCCTGCTGTTCCCCCACTTTGTGCCCAGTGCTTCCCGGGGTGTAGCTCAGGAGACTCCCCCACTTCTTTGAGCAGAGACTCTCAGTGGCTTGGGGCTGCCTCGTGGAGGCTGAAATTCTTTTGTTCTGGTGGGCCACCCCTCCAACAGGCTGCCCCTCCGACCCAGGGGAGCAGAGCCTGACAAATCATTTTAATGGTCACTGTGAGCTCTGTGATTTTTGTCTCCATGAAAACTCCTAGGTCTGACACTTATTGAGCTCAAATTCTCCTTTTTCTGAAAATTTTCATTACCAGAGTCAATACATCTCCTGCTCTAGCCATTGTACTAAATCTCCGACTTTTTGTGTTCTAGCGTCTCTCCATACTGAAATTTTAAATGTTGCCATCTAAAAAAGCATAGAACCTGCATTAGAAAAGTTCATCAGTGTCAGATATTGAAGGGTACAAGTGCCCTCTCTGAGTAGTTTTCTATCCCTATTGCTACATTAAGCAGCAGGCTGAGACATTCTGTACCCATGTTATCAACAACTTTCAATAATCCCACAAGATATTTCTTTGAAAGCTTTAACATTTAGTGGTCTTAGTAACATTGAGGACAGGACATTTTGGGTTCTATAGTCATATCATACTAAATGGGATCAAGTTATTATTTTTTGATTAAATTGATTAAGATTACAATGTACCAATATGATGATTTTTGAAATAAAAATTGCTTTCTTTATAAATTCTTGAAAATTCACACCATGGTTTCCTGTCAAACAATTTTCAATGGCCATTAGTATTAATAGTAAAAGAACCAGCAGTCTTTAATAAAGTAAGGAATAAATGGACCCATATTTGTTTAGCTGTTCTGTGGTTTTCATTTTGGTGGAGGATGTTGACTAGATGATAATTTACTGAATTCCTACTAAATACTTTGAAAAGTCTGTTTGAGAATAGAAGGGTTTTTTTGGTTTGGTTTAATTTCCTTATTTGTTTTTCTTGTCCACCACCATGCCCAATAACAATGATATTGGAAAAAAGTGAAATGACTCCTATGAAAAATATAACTATTTTTTCAATGAGAAAAAAGGTAAATAAATGCTTGTGAGTTGTGATATTTTCTATTGAGAGGCCTGTTCTTGAGGAGATGCTTTTTGTTCTCTGAACCCTCCCACCCACAGCATACCCCATTTTCCAGGACTCTGCAAAATCTAACTTTTCCTGCCCTAAGGGCTTTCTTTTCTCTGAGGTCCCCTTGTCTATGAGCACTGCTAGGCTCTTTCAATTTCTCCTCCTGCCAACTCCCAGGCCTGATGTGTTTCTGTTTCTAAATATGTCCATTCCCAGACCCTGCACATCTCCCCTTCTCTCTTCTCTTATCCTCACAAATCTGACCTTGCAACTTCAACAGTATCACTTGGATTATGGGCCTGAATTTCAAATTTCTTTCAAGCTTGTACGTTCTATGTTTGTTGAGCCTTCCCAAATCTCATATCCCTCTAAGTTTTTCACTTTATTCAATAACTAGTAAATTCAATATTCTCATCATTAGGACCCCTCAAATGTATATTTTTGAAAGGGCTTGCCAGGGTTGATATATTTGAAGACCATATCCTATGTCTTTAAGGCTTTTGCTTTTAAGCTTAAGGTTGAATAATTATTACATCATTTTGTCTCTTCCTATGTTTCAGGAATTTACTCCAAAAGTTTCTTTTTTGTTTGAAAATATCCTATATTCATTAGCAATAGTAATATCATCACTAGCAGTCTTTATGAAAGAAGAATCTTGATGAAAATGTATTTATTTTGTGTTACCGGTATATTATCTTTTCTTATGTTTTTTTCTTTATTTTTATATTTTCTTTTATTTATCTTTTTATATTAACTTTTATTTTGATTACTTAATAAAATTTATCATTTACAATTTTTTCCCAGCTTTAAAAGGGAAAAATATAAAGTAAAACAATAAATGATTGATATCCAGAAATCCTAGATATTTGTCCTATATGTATTTACTTATAATTGGAAAATATTTTTCCTACTTAGAATATATTTGAAATCGATGTCCATTCAACAACAGATCATGGAGGTTATCAGAGCTCTCACAATTATGGCAACAGGAAAATTTGAAAAAAACTCTAGTTCTGACCTTTTACAGTCTCTCCTAGATACGATATTCCTTGTTTTAGAGGTTCTCCTCAATCTCTCATACTCTTCTTCAATGTTCTTTCTATCCTGGCATTGTATATTCTAAAATTCCATTTTTTCATACAGTTTCCCTCATCAGCATCTGGATAACTTTTACTCGCTCTGTTTTAGTGAACCCTACGATTTTTATTCCTATTTTTTACCATCTCATCGAGCTCAGGACTCTAGATTGTAAATTTGCAACAAGCCTCAGATATTCTTCTTTCCAAGTCCAAGAACTGTTCAAGAACTCTCGTTTCATAATCTATTCCCAGTTGTTCCATTCTGAGGTGGGATGGTGGTATTTCCTGCTCTGCTGAGCAATTTCATTTTTGTGAGCTGTAATCTAGGAACATGACCAATTAAATTATACCTAGAAATTTCAGACATTTAATTTTCTAAGGAACTTCAGAGATATAAAATTCTTATGTCTAAAGGAAGGAAGACCTCTCCTTGTAAGTCATCTTCTACTTCCTTTATTCTCTTGACCCCAGCTACACCAGACTATGTGCTGAAAGCCTCCTGTTTAGACATTGTCCAGTCTCAGTTCCTGATCATCACCCACTCATACTTTTAGTCCATCTAAACACTGGCATTATAGAGTTTTCAAGTCAATCAAGCTCATAATTGTAAGGTTAAAATTTCCAGGAATTTCACAAAATATTAGGTCCAGGTGCTCCCTGAGATCTCATATCCTGGGTTTACTTTCCTTTTGACATTAATATTTTCAGAGGCAGGATTTAACACCGAGCTCAGACTTCTATATTACTGCTCCCAACTCTTCCAACATTCTCATTTGAAAAATTTCTGGAAGCCTAGACTTTAGTGTTCAAGAAATCATCCAAAATATGACCTTTGTGGTTCAAATGCCACACCATGTAAAACTGGGACAAGTTTCCTTTTTTATTTTTGATTAATTGGATTATTGGCACAAATAAATCACTTTTCCTTTTGGCAAAACTTTCTTAGTAATAATTTTAATTAATAATATTAGAAAAGGAACTCTTTACTAAAGAATGAAATAGATACAAATACATTTGTTCAAGTGTCTAAGTGTTGTCATTTTTAGGTGTTTTAGCTATCAAAACTTAGCAGCAATCTTAACAAACCTTTTTGAAAATGTGTTTGAACATAAAGGGGTTTGTTGTAGTTTTGTTCTAGCTTTTTTGGCTGTTTTTCATGTGCTTCATGAACTTCAGTAAAATTTATAATGTAATAATTTAATAATCTTCTATGAAAAATATGTACCTTCTTATTTTTTTAAATATTTTAAAATGGCCAATATTTGGCATCACATAGTATGTATGAAAATAAATGTTGTGAGTATATTTTTATTTATTTTTCACTTGGAGCTCCATTGCCTAGGAAATGAGTTTTGTTCTATGAATCCTCCCACACTCAGTATTTACTGTATTCCAGGAAAGCGTAAGGTCTCATTGTTCTGAGAATCCTTTTTAATGGTCACTTTGAACTCTTTTATTTTTGTCTCCATGACAACTCTCAGGTCTGACATTTAGTGTGCTCAAATTCTCCTTTTCTGAAAATGTGTATTACCAGAGCCAATACACCTCCCCACTCTAGCCATTATACTACAAATAGTGTCTCTCTATAATGACATTTCAAATGTTACAGCCTAAAAAGAAAAAAAAAAACACCTAGTTCCTGCATTAGAAAAGTTCATCAGTGTCAGATATTCAAGGGTCCAAGTGCCCTCCTTGAGCAGGTTTCTTTCCCTATTGCTACATTAAGAGGCAGACTGAGACATTCTGTACCTCTGTTAACAAAAACCTCCAACAATTTCATAAGATATCTCTTTGGAAATGTTAACAGTAAGTTCTTAGTATCACTGAGGGCAGCAAATCTTTGGTTCTATAGTCAAATCATACTAAAATGGGTCAAGGTATAATTGATTAAGATTAAAATGTACCAATATGATGGTTTTGAAATAGAAATTGTTTTCTTTATAAATTCTTGATATTTCACACCATGGTTTCCTGTCAAAAACATGTTCAATGTTTAATTGTATTACCAGTCTTTTACTAAAGTAAAAGATACATGGACCTACATTTGTTTAGCTGTTCTGGGGTTTTGGTTTTGTAAGGAGGATGTCAACTAGCCAAAAATGTATTGTAATCTTACTAAATACTTTGAAAAGTGTGGTTGAGAACAGAAGGGATTTTTTGTTTGGATTAATTTCCTCATTTGCTTTTCTTATCCACCACCATGCCTAGTAAAAATTATATTAGAAAAAGTGAATTGTCTCCTATGAAAAATATAACATTTTTTAAATGAGCGAAAAGTAAATAAATGCTTGTGGGTTGAGTTGTGAGATTTTCTACTGAGAGGACTGTTCTTGAGCAGATGCTTTTTGGCTCTCTTTTCTCTGAGGTTCCTTTGTCTATGAGCATTGCTAGGCTCTTTCACTTTCTCCTCCTGACTACTCCCAGGCCTGATGTGTTTCTGTTTCTAAATATGTCCATTCCCAAACCCTGCATATCTCCCCCCCTCTCTTCTCTCATCCTCACAAATCCAACCTTGCAATTTCTACAGTCTCATTTGGGTCATGGGCCTGAATTCCAAATATACTTCAAGCTTCTTCATTCTATGTTCATTGAGCCTTCCCAAATCTCATATCCCTCTAAGCTTTTCACTTTATTCAGGACCTAGTAAATTCAATATTCTCAGCATTATAACTCCTCCAATGTACATTTTTGAAAGGGGCTTGCCAGAGTTGATATATTTGAAGGCCATATCCTATGTCTTTAAAGCTTTTCCTTTTAAGCTTATTGTTAGACAATTATTGCATCATTTTTGTCTCTTACAATGCTTCAGGAATTAACCCCAAAGCTTTTTTTGTTTGAAAATATCCTATATTCTTTATCAATAATAGTAACATCACTGACAGTCTTTATGAAAGAAGGATCTTCATGGAAATTCATTTGTTTTGTGTTATTTGTGTATTAGTTTTTCTTATTTTAATTTTTTCTTTTTAAATTTTCTTTTATTTATCTCTTTTATATTAACTTTTCTTTGGGTTACTTGACAAAAAGTTAACAGTCATTTAACTCAAACTTTTTGGATATGTAATAGAAGATGTGAATTTTGTTCTGCTTTACAAGAGAGGAATATAAAGCAAAACACAACAAGTGATATGATATCCAGCAATTCTAAGTACTTGTCTTATCTGTATATTTTTCTTATTGGAATATATTTGAATTTGGTGATATTTTTCCCTCTACATATATTTGGTATTTGTAAGTTTTATGTTGTTCCCATTAAAGTCATAATATTTATACTAACCCTTAAGCCTCTGCGATTAAGGATGGCAGATGTTTTTCTTCTACTTATCTCCTATGTACCCTAAAAATTGAAGTGGAACTTAAATTTGATCTCTCCTAAGAACAATCTAGCTTCTTTTTTAAACAAATGATCTACAACAGGTCTATATTTGAGTCAACTAAGAATACATCTGAGAGTACATCTTTCCCATGTATGACATTTTCCATCCTAAGGCCCATTCAGATTCAATTATTTATGCTCTCAGAGACTGAAATCTAATGTGGGGATTTTCAGAATTTACAAAATCTGCCCTTGGGAGTCTCAGGGCAGTTTGTTCTCTGATAACTCTTCTTCTAAGTGCTCTCCTACCTCATTCAATCTCTTACCATAGTTTTACTAGGTCATATCCTAAAATCCACCTATTTGTTATAATGTCCATTCTCAGTCCTGTCCATCTACTTTTTTTTTTAGTTTTTTGCTAGGCAATGAGGTTAAGTGGCTTGCCCAAGGCCACACAGCTAGGTAATTATTAAGTGTCTGAGACCGGATTTGAACCCAGGTACTCCTGACTCCAGGGCCAGTGATTTATCCACTGTGCCACCTAGCCACCCCCTGGACATCTACTTTTTCACCTAAAATTCCTCTCAAAATTGACATTATAGATTCGACAATCAAATCAAGCCCAGGACTGTGGATTCAACATTTACAACAATTCCACAAAATCTTGAGTCCAGGTACTCTTGATGCAGTTAGTTATAGACATAGGGGATGTTGTAATTAATTAGAAAAAAAAATTGTAGAAGGAAAAATATTGTCTGTACTTCTCTTGGAACTTACTGTTGTTCAAAGAGACTCCAATGTTAATGTCAATTCATCAAGATGGGAGTGGCATCAGCTCCTTCCCTCTCCTCCAGCTTATGGTTTCTAGTCTATCTGACCTTGGCCACTGGTGGGTCAAGCTTGCACTGGCGTGGCAATCATGTTCCACAGGAAATGACATCTTGGACTTAACAGGTCATGTACCTTGGGACAGGAAAGACCAGGAAACATTCCTTTCTTATTCATCACTGATGCTCACTTAAAAACCATATTGGAATAAGTGAATAATCTCCAGTGAAAAATATACCTTCTTGTTTCTCAAATGAATTAAAAATAGTGAACATTTGGGCCCCTAAAGAATAAAATATTAAATAAATCATTATGTATTGTGAAATTTTCCACTGACTGGTCACTTCCCCATCAAATGATTTCTGTTTTCTGAACCATCCCCACCATCTTTTGCATAAGCTGTTTTCCAGGACATTACAAAAACTGACCTTTTCTGACCTAAACTGTCACTATGCTCTTCAATTCCCTCGTTTACAGGCACTGTTAGTCCTCTCATTTTCATTTATATGACAACTCCCAGGCCTGACACTCTGTTTTGAAGACTTATGAAAATGTCCATTTCCAGACTCCATAGTTCTCCCCCTTTCTCTTCTCATAACTTCACAATTCTGCCTTTTTCAGATGCTCAAATCTCATCCAGCTAAAGACTGTGAAGTCCAAAATGCCTTCATATTCATACTTTTTTGGTGCCACCAATGATCCCATATCTCATAGACTCTTTAAGCTTTTCACTCCAAATCTGTCCCTTAAGAGACAGGACTTGACCCCAAGGTAGGAAATTCTGAATTTTTAGCTCCAGGACCTCAATTGAAAGGTCCTGGGAAACTGATAGTCAATGTTCCAAGGGGCTGATATTTTAAATTCTAATCCCAGATCTTCCTATGATCCATAAAGATTTTCTTTTTATTGAATAATTATTGCAATGCACATAAATTTTTTTCCCACATACAAAATTTGAAAACTAACCAGTTTCTCTTCTATGTTCTTATCAACTTGCACATCACTTAACTGCTGCAAAAGATCTTTCTCATTAAGGATGTATATAAAGTACTCATAGAAATTTAATACATTTTGTACTTGAAGACTCATTCCACAGCATATCATTGTAGATTCTCAGAGCGTTCACAACTACAGTACATGAATAATTGGAAGACACTCCAGTTTTGACCTGTGGTGTTCTCTTGGATATCTGTATATGTTCTCTTAGTCTCCCCTCTTTCTCTCTCTCTCTCTCTCTCTCTCTCTCTCTCTCTCTCTCTCTCTCACACACACACACACACACACACACACACACACACACACACATACAGACATCTTGAATTCCTTAGAAACTCCTAGACTAGGCACTCTGTTTGCTCAAATCTTCTCATTTCTGAAAGCACACATTTCCAAAACCCTGGCCTTTCAGATTCAAAAGTTTCCTCCAAGTTATGATCCCGAATTCTGGTTTTCCCTCAAAATCATATTTAATATATGCCATGAGCTGTGCTAGATTTAATGCTGGTTCTCAGTTTTTTAAAATCTGGACATTCTGGGGCAGCTAGGTGGCACAGTGGATAGAGCACCGGTCCTGAAGTCATGAGGACCTTAGTTCAAATCTAGCCTCAGATACTTAATACCTAGCTTGTATGACCTTGGGCACTTGCCCCATTGCCTTGCAAAAAAATAATTAAAAATAGATTTAAAAAATGAAAAAATAAAACCTGGACATTCAGAGGCATGGCTTACATCCCACTTTGTAAAGTCTGTATTTTCAACTTTAAGACCCCTTCAAAACATATCCTTGAAAGAATATAGGAAGCTCCAAAATTCAGTTTTCCAAGGGAATTTATATTTTGGATTTCAAATCCATAACCTACTATGATCTATAAGTATTTTCATCATATTTTATTGGCTATTATTACAACATATATGCATCTTCCTTATATAGAAATTTTCAAAACTACCCCCATGTCTCTTCTGAATCCTTAGCATGCTAGGTCATCATATAATTGGGCAAATATATTCTGCATTCATTTTCTTTTACATAATAGTCATTAACAAATTAGGATATATAGGCAATTAGATCTGATTTTGTGTCCAAGTGTTTTAAATTTTTGCACAGTTTTTTGACTTTCCAAGAAAAATAGAACTTTCACCTCCCTCTTTTAGCTGTGTAGTTTGGAGTAGTGGATTATTTTTTTTAGTTTTTTGCAAAGCAATGGAAGGTTAAGTAATTAGGTAATTATATCATATCTGAGGCTGCATTTGAACTCAGGTCCTTCTGACTCCAAGGTTAGTTCTCTGTCTACTGCACCACCTAACTGGCCCATGGGCATTATTTTTGCAAAGCATCCATGTGGTGGTTGTTGTGCCCAGAAATCTTCTGTGGTGAAATATTAAAATTTTTATCACATAAAGAATTCATTTTAATAGTTATATGTTGAAGTAATCAACCAAGAGTTCCAGACTGATTATATAAGTAGTTTAATAATCAAGATAGGATAATCATACATGAGTAGTCTAAGGTGGCCACTAGAAGATAATCATGGATCTCCACAAAACCACCCCAAAATTCCTGTGGTAATTAAAGAAAACAAAGGAAGGAGTTGTTGCAAAGTATTTTTGTGAAGGATGGTTGATCTTTTGGAATTTCCACAATTTAGTGTTGACATCAGGATCTAGACAGCTGGGAGGGGGAATATCAGTTCTGCTTTGACTGGAGTCCCAGGCATGCAAGGTTATGAACTGGTCATTCTCTAATCAGTATGTTTTGGGTTTTTTTGCTTTACATTATTCTTTGAGAAGGACTCATTATTAGTATGACTTTCAGTAATAGAAACTTTTTTTTTTTTTTTGCTGGGGACCCAATATCATGAACTTTACTGCTAGAGACTTTTGCTAGGAAACTCAAAGTATAACTTTCATTGTTTATAGGATACACACTATTATGGATTAATTGGATCCATAGTCCAGGTTTTCAGGCAGTGAGGAATCTCAGTAGTATATAAATTAATTTGGGAGAAAGAATTAATTGCCAAAGCAAAACCTCCTTCCTTTTTTATATTCTCTAAAATGGACCATATTTAGGGTCACTTAGAATATATATGAAAATAAACCAATTAATGGCAGCTAGGTGATGCAGTGGATAGAGCACCAACCCAGGAGTCAGGAGGACCTGAGTTCAAATCCAGCCCCAGACACTTAATAATTGCCTGACACCGTAACCTTGGGCAAACCACTAACCCCATTGCCTTAAATAAAGAAAAAAAAATCAATGGTATGTTTAACATTTTCCAATCTAAGGCCCCTACCAGAGCAGATTCTGCTTCTGCTTCTGCTTCATGTTCCCAGAGAATTTCCAGTTATCACATGGGTGAATGTGTACATGTGTGTGGTGGGGGGAGGATTGGTAGCCCATTCAGAACCTGTTCTCAGGTTTTGTTTATTTTCATATCATGCCTAGCAAGGAAATCAGGTATGTAACGTGCCAATTACCTTTGAATAGTAACTGACAGCCAAGGCATTTAGAATTCTAAGAACATTGCAAATGAGACATTATTGATTTTACAAAGTTTAGTTTTAAAAGTTTTAATGGATTTTTATTAAACTGTACTTAATGACTTATAGATACTGTGTTCTAGAAGCATTAGCTCTGTCTCTAGTGCGGTTTCAGTAATTAAACTTAGATTTTTCTGTTCAAAAATATTCTATATTAATTAACAACTGTGATCAAACCAATGGTACTGTTTATCAAAGAAAAATCTTCATGGGTGCAGCTAGGTGGCACAGTGGATAGAGCACCAGCCCTGGAGTCAGGAGTACCTAAGTTCAAATCTGGCCTCAGACACTTAATAATTGCCTAGCTGTGTAACCTTGGGCATATCACTCTTAACCCCATTGCCTTAAATAAATAAAATTTAAGAAATTTTTAAAAAGAAGGCTCTTCAAAGAATTATATCTCTTTTGCAATGCTGGTATATTATATTTTCTTGTAATTTCTTTGCCAAAAATTTAGCAGTCCTTTCATCAGACCTTTTTGACTGTGTGGAGGAGGATGTATTTTTTTTTAATTTTACAAGTGTGTATTACAAAAAAAATGAAATAAATAATTGATTTCATCTGGAAATACTAATTTATTCTCCTTTCTTTATATACCTTGAAATGGAAAATATTTTTCCTAGTAAGAATATATTTAACACAACATTTAACATTTTTTATTTAGTATTTGGGGGGGTCTGTACTACAACAGATCATATATGTTCTAAGAGTTCCCCAGTTGTCTTAGGGAAAATTGGAGTAAACCCCTGTGACGCTTGGAGTTCTTTTTCTGCTTATTTATAACCTTCTCTTAGAGGTTCCTCAGTTTTGCAATTCTTTATTACTTTTTCTTAGATATACCTGATAGGTATTCCATTAGAATCAAGAGATGATGGACCAAAAATATTTACCCTCTGACTCATGGATCTCAAGATTCCAGTATTGTCTAGTTCACCATTATAGCCATGATCGGTTTAGGATTGTAAATTTCCATCAAGTCAAAGACTTGTTCAAGAATTCTGGTTTCACTATACATTCCTAATAGTTACATTCAAAGATGTGACTTACTTCTTTGCTGGGAAATATTGTGTTCTAAGCTCTAGACTGCCACAAACTTGTTAGATTTCAGGACACCTGGAAACCCAGACATTCAATATTTTAAGGATCTTCACAGAGAGAAAATTCTCCTATCTAAAGGAATACCCCTCTATGATCCATTTGGACTTTTTGAGTTGTTTCTTTTATTGTTTTATTTGAACATCACACTTGAGTCTTACCCATAGACTGATTTCCAAACTGTAGTCTTCTCCTTTTCTAAGTCCATGTTACATAATACTGAGTTTTCATAGATGAAACCACTGAAAAGTCAATATCATTAATACAACTACCGTAAGTTATCTTTCTCAATGAACAAATGCAGAAGATTGCACTGGTTTTTTTCCTACATGTATTTGAGTTTTGTGGATTTCTTGGAGTGGCATTAAAATAGTATTTTTTCCACACCCTTGAGACTCTGTGGTTAAGAATGTCAGATCTGTTTATTTTTGGCATCACCAATGCATCCTCAAAATTAAACTGAAATTTGTGGTTGATCGTATTGAAATAATAAACCTTATTCTTAATATTTCATTGACCAAAAAATGAGTCAAGATTTGGGTCAAGTAAGAATATATATCCAAATATCTATTCCAAAGAATTTATATTTTCCACTTTTTGACCCATTCAGAACTAATAATTTCAATTCTCAGAGATTGTCAACTATCAAACATGGTGATATTCAGGGCATTCTAAGATCTACGCTTTGGAGTTCCTCAGGGCATTCTCTGCTCTGAAATTCCTTCTTCATAGCACTCCCCAACTCTTTCCTTCTAAGCACCATGGATGGCTTCAACAGGCTTTGCGCTAAAACCCTCCAGTTTCTGACACCTTCCACTCTCAACTCCTGAACGTCTTGCACTTCCCCAATTCTTGTCCCTCTGAACAATGGCATTAAAAATTCAATAACAAAATTAACCTCATGATTCTCAACTTTTGAGCACCTTCTTTTTTCTTTGAAGCAATAAGGTAAAGTGACTTACTTGCCCAGGGTCACACAGGCAGTAAATTTCTGAAGTCATATTTGAATTTAGATCCTTCTATCCCTGGAGCTGGTGTCCTATTCACTGTGCCATCTAGTTTGCTCCACCTTCCACTTTCTCTGTTTTAGTGCCTCTCAATATTGACATTCCAAATTTTGCAGTTTCAAAAGGCCTCAGCCACTGGGTTAGAAATGTTCATCAGTGTTTGATGTTCTAAGTTCTAAGTGTCCTCCCTGATCACAGTTTAGTTTCAGTTTCTACTCCTTATTGGTATATTAATAGAGAGGATGCATAGAGAGGATGCAACTCCTTGCTCAGACAGTCGGTATTCATGTTATCAATAAGCACTGCGCGTGAGGGTGCCTAGAAGTTTCAAATTTTAGTGTTCTCGAGAATATCCAAGACATGATATTTTTGGTTAAATTAGCTCAAAGTATATTTTTAAATAACTCAACAGAGTTAATACATGTATCTTGACAGTATGATGATTTTCAAATAGAAGTCTTCTTTCATAAATTATTTATCTTATTATAAATGGCATTCTCAGTTTCTGAACATCTACTTTTTTTCTTTGAAACAATAAGAATAAAGTGATTTTCCCAGGGTCATATAGGTAGTAAGTTCTTGAAATTATATTTGAATTCTGGTTCTATTGACTCCAAGAACTGCATTCGTATATTTCTGTAAGAGTTTTGATTTTGAGAGGGGGATTGACTAACCAAATAATTGACAGGAATATCATTCATTTCTTTGAAAAATCAAATTGACATTAAAAGGGCCTTTCAGTTTGTTTTCTCTTAATATGTTTTTGTTTATTTTTCTTATACAACACAGTTTCACCCCCAATTATATTGGAATAAGTAAATGATCTATTAAAAATCTACCTTCTTGTTATTCAAATTAGTAAATTAGTAAAAGAATGGCCAATAGTTCATATTATACATACATGAGTGTGAGAGTGGTGTGTGTGGTGGGTGTGGGGGGTGTGGGTGTGGGTGTGTGTGTACGTATATGCATATATTGAAAATAAATCTGTTTAATTTTGTAAAATCTAGTCTAAGGCTTCTTCCCCAATAGATAAATTATTTTCTCTGTACCCTCCCACCCACAGCATATCCATTTTTCCATGATAAAACAAATATGACTTTTCTGCCCCAAGTGCTCTCTTTATTCTTCCCTCTCCTCTTTTATGGACACTGCTAGTTCTCTCATTTTTGCTTACATGTCAACACCTAGGTCTGACACTGGGTGCTCAAATAATGCTTTTGCTAAAAATGTCCTTTTTCAGACCCCATGCATCTCCTGTCTCTTCTCTGGTCTCTCATAATTCTGATCTGGCAGATTCCATAGTCCGATGAACCTGAACTCCAATTTACTTCAAACATTTAATTTTGTCTGTTTCATGAGTCATCCCACATCTCATAGTCTCTCTAAGAATTTCACTCGAAAAGCTGGATCTTCAGAGACTGGACTTATTCTCAGCTAGGAAATTCTGTATTCTGAACTGCAGGATCCTAGTAACATAGATACTGGAAAGGTCACAGGAAGCCCTGATAGTCAAGCTTCAAGGGGCTGATAATTGAGATTCTAAGACTGAACATCTCTAGGATCCATAAAGATTTCTTCTTTTTTCTGTTTTTATTGTATCATTTTTATAATACACATGAATCTTCCCACACAAAACGTTTAAAACTAACCACTTTCTCTTCTAAGTCCTTGGTAAGCTCCACATTATTACCTACAACTAGGAAATATTCCCCAAATTAAGCTTTGAAATTGAGGAAATTTAACATCTGAAGGCCCATTCCATTAGATCATTGTATGTTCTCAGAGAGGCACAGGTATTCCCTATAAAAAACTGGAGGATAAACCATTAATGAACTTTTGTGTTCTCATTTGGTTCAGATATCCATTGACCATTGAATCTTTCATTTTTCTCTATGGTTCCTTTCTGACCTCATATTGGCTATTCTGAAATCCCATTTGTACAATTTCTCTTATCAGTCCCTATTCTTTCTGTTCTTCTCAGTCCCCAAACTTACATTTCTTGTTTCTACAGCCTCATTTACATTAGGATTCTAGATTGTTAATTTCCAACAACCTCAGATATTCTAGGTTCCAAGTTAAATATGTGAACATATCTAGCATCACAATCCATTCTTAATTGTTCCATTCAGTAAATATTGAATTCCAGGCTCTAGTCTACCACTAATTATCACTTTTATGGTACCTGGGATGCCAAATATTCAGTTTTCTAAGGACCTTCAGAGAAAATAGATTCTCATTCCTTAAGGAAGAGTCTCCTAAGAGCTAGTTGGATTTTTTCTCAAGCCTAATTTACTGATTAATTTTAATAATTCACTGATTTGATATAGATATTTCCAAATAGAAACCTCCCCTTATAAGTCCTTATTACATAATAGCAAGTTGAAATTCCCCTAAATAGTGGACATGCATTATCATGAATACTACAGTTAATAGTTATCTCTATCAATGTAGCAGGTGCAGAGTATTGTACTATTGTTTTCCTCTACATGGGGTTCTTAAGGTTTTTTTGGTAGAAATAAAATTGATTTTATTTTCACCATGCCCTTCTTGCTCTGTGTTTAAGGATGTTAGTTTTTCTCCTTTGCATTTCCAAGACAATCCAAAATTTAAATTAGCATTCCCTTTTATCTCATAAGAACAATCCATCTTCTCTTGTTTTTTAAATGACCTACAAGAGGTATACATTTGTGTCAAGTAAGAATCTATCGTATTCCATCACCAAATCAACCACAGGATCCTGGATTCAAAGTTACTATGAAGACCAATCTGAATTTCCGTGTCCTTCATGATCACCTATTTTCATTTCCCACTCCCCATTGGGGCATTCAGAGACAGGAATTTACTCCTACCTCAGCTCTACCTTTATTCTCAATTACTTTCGAAAGTCCCACATGAAAGCAATGTGGAAGCCTAAACATTTAGCATTCAAAAGAATGTCAAAGATAGGACATTTGTGGTTCTAAGATCATATCATGATAACTTGCTCCAAGTTCTTATTTTTAATTTCATTAACTGGATTATTATAATGTACATTAATTTTACAGATATGATGACTTCCAAATAGATTTCTTCCAAAGGTTTCTCTATATTGAACATCTGTATTATTGTCCAAAATTGTTGAAGATCCATTTTTCTTAATAAAAATAGAAATAACACTAAAGAAAGGGATACATGCAACGGAATTTGTTATGTCTTCCAGCTTTTCCTGGATTTGGATTTGGTTATTTATTTGTTTGTTTGGTTGTTTATTTTTGGTTGCTGAAAAATACACCATTTGTCAATTTACTTCAAAGGTAGGTTTTTTGGTTTTTCCTTTTTATTGCTTCCCCTTTTATATATCACCAATGCATAATGCCATTTATATTAGAATAAATGAATCATGTCACATGGATAATCTACCTTCCTGGTTTTTTAAAATTAATTAGAGATTGCCAATATTTTGAATCATTGGGAATATTTTTGTTGTTCAGTCACTCTATGGTGTCTAAATATTACTGACCCATTGTTCCATAGTATGCTAGGCCCTTCGTTTCTATCCCAATTTTCTCTCAAAGTCTGTTAAAATTATGTTCGTTGATTACATCTCTTCCTCATCTACTTTTTTCCCTCCTATCCTCTTCAATATCCGGGTGCTTTCAAATGAGTTCCGTTTCCTGTTATGTGAACAAAGCTTTGAAGTTTCTGTTTGAATATTTGCCCTTCCACTGAATAGCCCAAATTAATTTTTTTCAATATTGACTATGTCTTTCTCCTTGGTGCCCAATTAACTAAGACTAGGGAAGAAAATGAATCCTTGGCATAGATGAGATTCTCCACTCTAAGGTCCATTCCAGAGCAGAGGACTGATCTTAGCATTCTCCCATTTGGTATTCTAAAAGATCTCCTCTCCACAGTGTTTTCCTCTGTCTTTCACTTTCATCACTTTGATCCCAACAATCATTGACATTCTGTGTGGTCAAAACCCACTTCTGACAATTTCTTTTATCAGCCATGCAACAACCTATTCTCGCTGTTCCAGTAAGTCCCAACCCTGACTTTTGGCTTCTACACCTCATCTGCTTTAGGGTTCTGGATTCCATATTTCCTTCTAGCTCAGATACACTAAGTTCTAAGTGTCTTCCATCTCAGTCTAAGCTCTCACCCATTTCCAACATAAATCCTTGAAATATAAGTGGAAGCTCAGATATTGAGTGCTTTGTGGACCTTCTAAGTTCTTACATTTTGGGTTCTGACTCTTCAGCCTCCAATGATATCTAAGGTTTTATGTGTTTTTAATTGATATTATTAATATTACAATATACAGGAAAATTAATGATTTCCTGGTTTTCAAATATAGATTTTGTCCATTATCAGTCATCATTATGTCAAACGTTTTTGGAAAATAATTCCCATATTTATTGTAATGGATAGTAAATTAATAATTGCCATATTTCTTATTTTCTTTCAAATTAGCTAAAATTTGGCCAAGAATATATTTGATTATAAATCCTGGAATTATTACTATTCTCCTTTTTAAGACCACTTTCAGACCACATTATTTATATTCTCAGGAACCTATCACTCTTGTTCTATGGAATTTTTTAGAGTATGACACGTCTTATCTTTTATATGCTCAATCTCTCCTTGTTCTTATCTGGCTTCTTCCAAGGGCACCTACTTCTCTCCTTCACTTCTTCATGGCTACTTGCAGGCCTATCATTATGTAAACTGAAATTACACTGTTCTGATATGTTGCATTCTCAGTATCTAAACATCTCCCACTCTTTTTGTTGATAAATAAAACTGTTAATTTATTTATTTTTAACAATTGGTTTTTAATTACATTTTTATTTATTTATACATTACTAAAATAGTCTTGCCGTAAGAGTAAACATAATCCCCCTCCCCCCCACAAAAATTAAAAACCTCACTAGAAATAAAGGGAAAGAGAAAAAAAAGTGTGTTAAGATACCATGAGTTCAGTCTCTAGGGTGGATCATATTCTTTATCATAAGACCATCAGAGAAGTTACTTCCATATTTATCCACAGTTCCTGTTGCTGATTGTAATTCCCTCCATCCATTCCTCCCCACTATAATTTATTATATTTCCTATCTCCTTTCACTCTGTCCCTCTTCAAAAATTTGCTGTGCGGCATCCCAGTGGTGCAGCAAACAGAGCGCCGGCCCTGGGGCCAGGAGGAGCTGAACCCACATTCCGCTCCAGACACCGAACAGCTACCCAGCCCTGTGGTCCCAGACAGGCCACCCAATCCCACCACTTTGAAAAAATAAAGTGTCTTGGATCTGACTACCATATCTCATGATCTAGCCCTTCCTCTTTCACCTACCCCCCACCCCTCCCCCATTTCCTTTTTCCCATAATTTTCCTCTCTTTTTCCCTCTAAGGTAAACGATATCTATACCTTTTTTAAGTTTGTATGTTTCCTCTCTGAGACATTTTGAATGAAAATGAAGGCTCACTCATCCCCCCTCACCTACCCCCTTCCCTCTATTGCCAAAGCTTTTTCTTGACTCTTTTACATAAAATACCTGAACCCATTCTATCTCCCCTTTCCCTTTCTCCCAGGACATTCCCATCTTTATCATATATTATACTTTCAAATTCAGCTATCTTGTGCCTTGTCAAAATATGCTCCTTCTAACTATTCTAATGAATGAGAATGTTCATATGAGTATTATCAGCATCATCTTTCCATGCAAGAAAACAGGTAGTACAGCATCATTAAATCCCTCATAATTTGCCCTTCCTGTCCACCCTCTCTATGCTTCAGATGAGGAACTTTCTGTTCAGTCCTGGTCATTTTAAAAGAAAAGCTTGAAAGTCCTGCTTCATTAAATGTCCATCTTTTCCCCTGTAAGAGAATGTTTAATTTTGCTGGGTAATTTATTCTCAGTTGCATTCCAAGCTCTTTTGCCTTCTAGAATATCATATTACATGCCCTATGTGCCCATAATGTAGATGATGCTAAGTACTGTGTAATCCTGACTGTAGAGCCACGATATTTGAATTTTTTCTCTCTGGCTGCTTGCAATATTTTCTCTTTGACTTGGGAGTTCTGGAATTCCTGGGTTCTTTTTTTTGGAGGGGGCTGTCTTTCAGCAGGAGATTGGTGGAACCTCTCAATTTCTATTTTGCCTTCTACTCTTAGGATATCAGGGCAATTTTCCTGTACAAATTCTTTAAAAATGATGTCAAGGA
Organism: Macrotis lagotis; assembly: GCF_037893015.1. Lineage (NCBI taxonomy): Eukaryota > Metazoa > Chordata > Mammalia > Peramelemorphia > Peramelidae > Macrotis > Macrotis lagotis. The sequence goes on from NC_133666.1 coordinate 86,467,915, forward strand.
TGTCGAGTGATTGTCTGTCCTGGATCTGTTTTTCAGTTTTTCCAAGGAGATATTTCACAATTTCTTCTAGTTTTTCAGTCCTTTGTTTCTGTTTATTGTTTCCTTATTTCTCACAAAGTCATCATCTTCATTTAGCTCTATTCTACATTTGATGGAATTGTTTTCATCAAAGGGCTTTCTTATTTCCTTTTCCATCTGGCAAATTCTGTTTTTAAGGTATTCTCTTCATTATCTTTATGGATTGCTTTTTTCCATTTGACATAATTTTTTTTGCAAGGCAAATGTCATTAAGTGGCTTGCCCAAGGCCACACAGCTGGGCAATTATTAAGTGTCTGAGACCAGATTTGAACCCAGGTACTCCTGACTCCAAGGCCAGTGCTTTATCCACTATACCACCTAGCTGCCCCCTAAACTGGTTTTTAACTTTTTATTTTCTTCATCATTTTTTTGGATCTCCTTGACTAAGCTGCTGACTTCATTTTCATGTTTTTCTGCATCTCTTTCATTTCTCTTCCCAATTTTTCCTCCACCTCCTTCAATTGATTTTCAAAATCTTTTTGAGCTCTGCCATAGCCTAAACCCAATTCCTGTTTTTCTTGGATGCTTTGGATTCAGAAACCTGGACTTTGTCATCTTCTGAGTGTGTGTTTTGATCCTTCATGGGACCAAAGTAATTGTCTATGGTCAGGTTCCTTTTTTATGTTTAATTCTCCAGCCAGTGTTCTGGATTTGAGATGCTTCTCAAGCTTTTGAGTTGTTATTGGGACACTTACACCAGGACCTCAGTTCCTTCAAGGTCTAATGAGAGGCTCTGACTGCTCTCTTACCTGTGCTCTGGTCCATGGATGACCACAATCACTCCCCTCTGCCCTGGAGCTGTAAGGAGGGTCTCTGTTCTATGGCAATTGGGGCTCAGACTGCAAACAGGGTCTGAATATAAATGATTACACAGAGTTCTGTCCCAGGGACAGAGGAGAGACTTCAACAGTCTCCTCCCACCCCCTTACATTTCATGGGCTGAGCACTCTGGGAGCAGGTGCCAGGTGGCTCCCTGGACCTGCTTCCATTTCCCATGACCAGGGCTAGATAGAGGGCCATGGCTACCCTGAGGGCCATGCTGGTCTAGGCTCTGCACTCAGTCTGGCAAAGGTTTCCCCTCTGATCTTTCAAGATATGCTTGGTGTTGGAAGGTCTGAAAACTGTTTCTGATGCCATGAGCTGGCACCCCAATGTACCCAGTGGCCCTGAAGGCTGTTGGAGGAAGACTGGAATTCCTTAACTCAGGTACACTCATCCTGGCTGCACTCTCATCTCCTCCAACTCCGTGGGTCAGAGTCTTCCCACATTTTTCCAAATTACCTTGGACTGGAGACCTGTCTCACCAGGTCTTTCTGTGGGTTCTATCTCTCCCAAATTTAGTTCAAGTCATAATTTTAAAGCTTTTGGAATATTTTGGAAGAGAGTATCAGGAAAATTCTGACCTCTGGCTGCCATCTTAGATATCTTCCCACTCTTTTTTTAAAAAACAATCATGATTTAGTGACTTGCCTGTGGCACACAATTAATATCTGAAGCCACATTTGAACTCAGATCCTGCTTACTCTGTATCTGGTGCTCTGCCTACTCTGTCACCCAGTTGCTCCAAATCTCTACTTCCTCTGTTCTAGTGTCTCTTTATATTAACATTCTAAATTTTGCAACCTAAGAAAGCCCTAGATTAAAAATATCCATCAGTGTTAGATTTTTAATTGTCTTCCCCGATCATGTATTCTGGCTTCAAAATGTCTACTCCATATTAGCGCATTCAGAGGCAAGCATTTTCCATTCATGCTATCAATAAACATTGCCACATGAAAGTATCTGGAAGATGCAGCATTTAGATTTTTAGGAATCATCATTCTACAATCTCATCAGTGCCATGATTCATAATTTCAAATTTCCTTTAAGTGCCTACCTTCTACAGGTCATGAACCATTCCACATCTCCTAGATTCTCTATGTTTCTAACTCAAAATCTAGACATTCAGAGATTGAACTGATTCTCTAGCTAAGAAATTCTTTATTCGAATTCTGTGGTCCAAAAGATATCCTTGCAAGGTCTTGGAAAGCTGTGATAGTCAATGTTCCAAGGGTTGCTAGGAGCAGGTTTATTTTCTCCCCCTAAGGCAGTATCTTCATATTTTTCATAAGGATTTTACTATATGATCTTTATTCCTCTACTCATGAATTTTACCAAATAAACATTTTCAAAAACAATCAATCACTCTGTCTTATAATTCTACATATTATTTACATTCAACTAGAAAATAATTTTTCACAATAAGAATATATTTAAAGTAATGGTCGAAATTTGCATGCATTTAGCACTGCAACGTCTTTTTCAGAACAAATCATTTAGATTCTCACAGACATCATAGCTATGTAATAAGAAGCATTGGAGACCACTCCTAGATCAGATATCCCTTCTTCTAAAGGCTCTCCTAGATTTCTTATTATATTCTGTGAGACTTAACTCAAATCTGATATTATCGGTTTTAAAATCCAATTTGTTCCACCATTTCCCTCCTCAACCTCTGAACATTCCTCAGTTCTCTTTTCTAATCTTTCTCCAAGATGATATTCCTGTTTCTACAATATCAGTCTGCCCAGGATTTTACGATTATATATTTCAGGATTATATTCAGAATTGCATAATTCCATTAAAGTCAAATATTAGAGATTCCAAATAGAAGAATCCAATACTAATTATTCCATTCAGAGGATATTATGCTAGGAAATTTTTTGATTCTAAGTTCTCAGCTTTAATAGTACCAGGAAGATGCAGCTAGGTAGGGTGGTGAATAGAGCACTGGCCCCAGAGTCAGGAGGACCTGGGTTCCACTTCAGCCTCAGACACTTAAAAAACAAATTGCCTAACTATATGACCTTGGGTAAGTCACTTAACCCCTTTGCCTTAAATATTTTTTTAAAAAAATAGTAACAGAAAGTTCAGACATTCAGTATTCTAAGAACGTTCACAGATATGAAGTTTACATAACTATTTTTTTTTAATTTTTATCTTATTTTTTCCAATTATATGCACAGGTAGTTTTTAGCATTCATCCATTTGCAAGTTTATGAGTTCCACAGTTTTCTAATATCCTCCCTCCCCTCCCACCCCTGGAAACAAGCAATCTGGTAAAAGTTGTACATGTAAATCATGTTAAATATATTTCCAAATTAGATATAATATGAAAGAGGAATTAGAAATAAGGGCAGGGCAGCTAGGTGATGCAGTAAATAGTGTACTACACCTGGAAAGGAGGATCTGAGTTCATCAATACATCCTAAGAAATAAAACCAAAATTTGGTCTGATCTCCTAAGAACGCTACACGTTCTTGATTTTTAAATGACCTACAATAGATTCTTATTTAGGCCATCTAAGGAATTGATTATTTTTGTTCTCATAACCTCCCATGTTTGTTATATGGAAATTTTAGGACATACCAGATCTGACTTTTTAATTTTCTAAGAGCTCTCAAGTCTGACTTTCTTTTAAGAAATATTCAATTGTTTTGGAAAAAATTGAATTCCCAGGCTCTGAATATATTTTTGGAGATAGGGTAAAATAACTTACACAGAGTCATAAAGCTAGTGAGTATGTGAAGTTGAATTTGAACTCAAGTCCTCCTGACTCCAGAAACAGAGTCCCCCACAATGCCTACTTTCTCTGTTCCAGTGCCTCTCCATACTTACATTCCAAATTTTAAAACCTAATAAAGTCCCAGATTCTGGATTATAAATGTCTATTAGTGGCAGATGCTCTAGATTCTAAGAGTCCTCCTTGATCACCTATTTTGCCTTCAGTATTTTAGTCCCTGTTGATCCATATGGAAGCAGAATTTAACTCCTATATGAGATATTCTGTATTCATGTTATCAACAACTTCCAACACTTCTTTATGAAGACTACCTAGAAGTCTCAACCTTTAGTGTGTTAGCAACAAGATAAGACATACTATATTGGGTACTTTTTTTAATTTTAAAATTTATTTCTTTATTTTCATCCATTTGGACATGCATATTTCCAAGTTACAGAATTTCCATCCACCCTCGCTTCCCACCCATCCCCTCTCAGCAGGGAACAGTCAGGTTAGCATTTTACATACATGTTTTGTTAAACACATTTACAAATTAGTAATTTTTGGCATGAGGAAGTAGGACTGAAAGAGATACATAAGAGATAATTTTTGTAAAGCATTCATCAGATTCATTAGGGGTGTTTTATTCTGTTTTGTTTTGTTTTGTCTTTCTTCCTCTAGTTGGGGATAATATAGTCCATAACCATTCAAATATAGTTGCCCTAGCTCTCTGGACTGTTGAGAAGAGCTGCTTCCATTAAGGTTGTTCATCTCATAGTTAAGGTGTACATTGCTCACTTGGTTCTACTCCCTTCACTCAGCATCAGATCCCATGTTACTCTAGAGTCCAACCATTTATGGTTTCTTAAAGAACAATAATATTCCATAGTATTCGTGTACTATAACTTGTTTAGTTATTCCCTAATTGATGGGCATCCCCTCGATTTCCTATTCTTTCTACTACAAAAAGAGTTGCTATGAATACTTAGGAACATATAGGACTTTTCCCATTTTTTGCAGTTTCTTCTGGATATAGACCTAGAATTGAAATTGCTGGGTCAAAAGGTATGAACAGTTTTATTGTTCTTTGGGTATAGCTCCATATTGCTCTCCAGAACAGTTAGATCCGTTCACAACTCCACCAGCAGTACATCAATGTCATAATCCTCCCACAACCTCTCCAACATTAATCATCTACTCTTTTTCTCATCTGGGCTAATCTCATAGGTGTGAGATGATACTGCATTGTTGTGTAAATTTGCATTTCTCTAATCAATATTGATTTTGAATATTTTTTCTTATGATTGTGTATAGCTTTAATACCTTCATTTGAAAACTGTCTGTTCATATCCTTTGACCATTTATCAATTGAACAATGACGTGTGACCTTATAAATTTGATTCGATTCTCTATATATTTTAAAAATGAGACCTTTATCAGAACTCATAGTTGTGAAGATTATTTCCCATCTTTCTGTTCTCCTCATTTTGGCAGCATTGATTTTATTAGTGCAAAAACTTTTTAATTTAATTTAGTCAAAATCATTCATTTTGCAGTTCATAATGTCCTGTAATTCTTGTTTGGTCATAAATTTATCTCCTTTCAATAGATATGATAGATAGAGTATTTCTTGTTCTATTAATTTATCTGTTTATCTATTATCACTCTTGATGTCTAAATCCTGTACCCATTTTGACCTTATTTTGGTATAGGGTGTGAGATGTGGGTCTATGCCTAGTTTTTTCCAGACTATTTTCCATTTTTACCAAGAGTTTTTTGTCAAATAGTGAGTTCTTATCCCAGAGGTTGATGCCTTTGACTTTGTCAAACAATAGATTGCTGTAGTCATTTACTGTGGTTTCTTTTGAACCTATCCTAAGCCACTGAACCATTATTCTACTTCTTAACCAGTACCAGGCAGTTTTGATGACTGCTGCTTTATAGTATAGTTTTACATCTGGTAAAGCTAGGCTACCTTCCTTTCCATTGTTTCCCATAAGTTCCCTTGCTATTCTTAACCTTTTGTTGTTCCAGATGATTTTTTTTTTTACTTTTTCCCCTAGCTCAGTAAAGTAGTTATTTGGTAGTTTGGTTGGTCTGGCACTGACTGAATACGTAATATAATTTGGATTGAATCATTTGACATTTTTCCAATTATTTAGATCTGACTTTATTTGGTAAAGGAGTGCTTTATAGTTGTGTTATAATTGTGTTCTGGGTTTGTCTTAGGAGGAAGATTCCCAAGCATTCAATGTTGTCTATAGTTATTTTAAATGTGATTTCTCTTTCTATCTCTTGCTCTGGGGCATTGTTGTTCATATATAGAAATGCTGATGAATTGTGTGGGTTTGTTTTATGTCCTGCTTCTTTGCTGAATTTGTTAATATTTCCAAGGGGTTTTTAGATGATTTTCTCAGGTTCTCTGGGTAGACATATTGGGTTCTAAAATCATATCACGTTAAATTGGGTCAAGTTATTACTTTCTGTTTTGATGAATTCCATTACAATATATTACAAGTTTGATGATTTTGAAATTGAAGTCATCTTTTTTTAAAAATATGGATTTGTTTGTTAAAATGAACTGGTTATTATCTGAACTGGTGGAGATAACTACCACAGTGGAGATCCTTTGAGTTGATGAAATCACCAATCCTTTATGGAGTCACATATTTTTTGAAAATTATATTTATTCATGATCCAAGAACACATTTTTGTTTCCATGGCAACTCCCAGGCCTGACACTCTGTGTGCTCAAATGCTCCTGTTCCTAAAAATGTCCCTTCCCAGATCCCATACATCTACCCCTCTTTCTTCTCTAGTTCCTCATGATTCTAGTTTGGCAGATTCGACAGTCTCAGTCACCTGATGATCTTGAATTTCAGATTTCCTTCAAACTCATAGTTCTAATTGCAATGAGTCATCCTACATCTCCTAATTTTTCTAAACATTTCACTCAAAATCTGAACCTTCAGAGCAGGACATATCTATCCTTTCCCTAAGAAATTCTGCCTTCTCACCTTCTTCACCCCAGCAGCATACATCCTTTACTGGTCCTGGGAATCCCTAATATCAATGTACCAAGGGGCTAATAAATTGGTTTCTAAGAAGGGACCCTCCTATGATCCATAAGGATTTTTCTTTTTTATTGAATCCTTATTTAAGCACACATTAATATTACCAAATAAAAAGTCTTAAAGCCAACTTCTAACTCTTTTAAGCCCTTAGAATGATATATATTTATTTACCTGCTAGTGGAAAAAATATTTTTGTACAGTCAGAAAATATTTAAAGTAAGTCTTGAATTTTAGGAGATTCAGAATTTGAATGCCCTTTTCACAACAAATCATTGTAGGTACTCAGCATGCTCACAGCTCTAACAGGGAAAATTGGAGGACACTCCTGACCTTTGTATTCTTTCTAGGATATGTGCATCCTGTCTTCTAAAAGTTCTCCTCAATCTCTCCTCTTCTCAATGGTTCTTCCCAAAACTGAAAGCATTTGTTTTCATATCCAATTGTTTCAGAGAATCTTCCTTTTTAGCCTCTGAATGTTTCCCTTTCTCTCAGGACTATGTCTATTCTTACATTTGATTTCTTTGCTTTTCTTTGATAGCACTAATATGCTATTGGAATCAAGAAATAATATAAAAAATAATATACAAAAACATGCACTTTTGACTCATCTAGTTCAGCATTCCAGGACTGTCTAGCTCAGGAGAGAGCTAGTTCACTTCAGGATTGGACATTTCCATCCATCTTAGATGTACTAGTTTCCAAGTGGAAGACATCTTCAAAAATTCTGACTTTACAATCCATTCCTAATTGTTCTATTCAAAGGGAGAACTTAGTTCCATGCTCAGAAATATTGAGTACTGAGTTCTAACCTATGTCCAACTTGCCCACTTTCAACATATGCAGAAGCCTAGATATTGTTTTCTTAGAGATTCCCACTTCTAAAGGAACACCCTCCTAATATATATCTTTAAGTTATTTCTATTGTTTAATGTGAACAACATACTTGTCTTTTAAGCTCACACTGATTTCTAAACAATAGCTTCCTCCTGTTCTAAGTTCATGTTACATAACACCATGATTTTTGTTTTCGAATTAGATATCTTTATGCATTTGTTTTTTTCCAGCTGTATGCAATGGCAATTTTCACCAATCATTTTTATTTTTATTTAGAGACCAAACAAGACATTATATTTTAGGTTTTAAAACCCATACATAGTAAATATTTTGGGTTTTTTGGGAACAAAACTGATCAGTATTAATTTTCATTAAAACTAATAGAAACAACAGTCTTTTCCAAGGAAAGAAAAGTGCCTTTGCTTTGGTGTGCAAGTGTTGTGATGAATAAGAATATTTTTTGGAAATCAAAAGATAAAAGTTAATCTCAGCAAACACTTTTTTTCCACTGTAGTTGAAGATAGGAGGTGTGTATTTTTAAAAAAAAGTTTTTTAGGTTTATTTTTGAATACCGGTGTCCAATAAAAATTATATTGAAATTAATGAATGATATCTTATGAAAAATCTACATTCTTGTTTTATAAATTAGGTACAAGTAGTTAATCATCAAACTCACTCTGTTTAGACATAAAAATAAACTGCTGATATTTGTGCTATTTGTGGGACTTACCTTGCCTTGCGGGTAATTTCTGTTCTCTGAACCTTGCCACCCATAGCATATCTTATTTTCCTGGACATTGCAAGATGTCCTGGAAACTTTTGTTCACAATAAGAATCACAAAATTGACTTTTGCTACCCGAAGTGTTTTCTTTGCTCTTCACTCCCCTCACTCTCTCATTTTATCTTTATGATGATTCCCAGGTCTGACCCTCTGTGTGCTCAAATTTTCTCAAATTTTCTTGTTCTGAAATTTTCAATTCCACAACCCTAGACCCTCACAATTCTGCTCTGGAAGATTCTGAAGCCTCATCCAACTTATAATCCTGAATTCCAAATTTCCTTCTAACTCCTACATTTTTTTTCCATGGGCCATTCCAAATCCAATACTCTCTTCAAGTTTTTGATTCAAAATCTAGACATTCCAAGTCAGGATGTATGCACTAGTTAGTAATACTATTTTCTAAGCAAATATATATTCTTGCAAGGTTCCAGGAAATCTTGATATCTGGTATTCCAAGAGGTTACCAAAAGCTGACATTTTGAATTTTAAGAATGTACTATCCTATAATCCATAAGGCTTTTTGATTTGTTTTTTTTTTCTTATTGGACAAGAAGTACAATGCACCTTAAAAATAACACATATAAAAGAAAAATTAAAACTATCAAGTGTTATTTTAGGTCCTTATCATGTAATACATTTATCTATATTTGGAAAAATATTTATGCCCATTGAGAATATACTTAAAATAATGCTTGAAATTTATAACATGTCACATTTGAAGACTCATTTAACAGAAAATCATGTAGGTTCTCAGAACCCTCACAGCTTTTGAATATGGAAAAGATGATAAAACTCTTGTCCTGACTTTTTGTTTTCTGCTCTGTTTAAGATATTCCTTCTTCTAAGTCCCTCCTCAATCTCTCATTCTCTCTTCCAAGACTTGTCCCAAACCCAGCATTATTGTTCTAAAAATCCCATTTCTTCAGATAATTTCCCTCATCAGCATATGAACATCTCTCAATCTCTCTCTCTTCTACTTCTTCCCCAAACTGACATTCTTCCTATCTCTATAGTCTCCTCCAGCTCAGGATTCATGGATTGTATATTTCAGGATCATATTCGGACGATATTCAGGATTGTATATTTCTATCAAATTCAGATAGTCTAGATTCCAAGTCAAATCCCTGTTCAAGATTTCAGTCTGTCAATTCATTCCCTTTGGTGAGACCATACTGGAAAATTTTGCATTCAAAATTCCATTCCACAATCAACTTGTCCACATTAATGGTATTTAGAAGACAAGATATTAAATTTTCTAAAGACTATAAAAATTTACTATTAATTTATATTTTTTCATCCATATGCACAAATATATTTTAAGCTACAAGATTTCCTTCTGCCCTCCCTTCACCTCCCCTTAGCTGTGAACAGTCATTGTACATTATACATGCATATTTTTTATAAATATGGTTACAGATTAGTCATTTTTGAGTATGAGGAATTAGAATAAGGGAAAAGAAACACAGAGGAGACAATTTTTATCAAGTATTTATCAGATTCTGAAAGGTTGTTTTTGTTGTTGTTTTGTTTTGTTTTGTTTCCTCTGGATGAGGATAACATTGTCCATAATCAGTTTAATACTACCTCTCTGTACTACTGAGGGTAGCTGCTTGCATTAAAGTTGATAATCTCACAATGTTGTTAATATGTGCATTGTTCTCTTGGTTCTGCTCCCACCACTCAGAATCAGATCCTGTAAGTCATTCCATTCTTCTCTAGAGTCCGACCATTTAAGGTTTCTTTTTTAAAAAAATTTTATTTATTTAAGGCAATATGGTTAAATGACTTGCCCATGGTCACACAGCTTGGTAGTTATTAAGTGTTTGAGGTCAAATTTGAACTCAGGTCCTCCTGACT